>NC_056749.1:179410667-179513167 GCF_019279795.1 Protopterus annectens
AGAGAGACACCCAGAGAGAGAGAGAGAGAGAGACGCAGACACCCAGAGAGAGAGAGAGAGAGAGAGAGACACCCAGAGAGAGAGAGAGAGATGCACCCAGAGAGAGAGAGAGAGAGAGAGAGAGAGAGAGAGAGAGACACCCAGAGAGAGAGAGACATACACCCAGAGAGAGAGAGAGAGAGAGAGAGAGAGAGAGAGACACCCAGAGAGAGAGAGAGAGAGAGCGACACCCAGAGAGAGAGAGAGAGAGAGAGAGAGACACCCAGAGAGAGAGAGAGAGAGAGACACCCAGAGAGAGAGAGAGAGAGAGACACCCAGAGAGAGAGAGAGAGAGAGAGAGACACCCAGAGAGAGAGAGAGAGAGACACCCAGAGAGAGAGAGAGAGAGACACCCAGAGAGAGAGAGAGAGAGAGAGACACCCAGAGAGAGAGAGAGAGAGAGACACCCAGAGAGAGAGAGAGAGAGAGAGAGAGAGAGAGAGAGAGAGAGAGACGCACACCCAGAGAGAGAGAGACCCAGAGAGAGAGAGAGAGAGACACCCAGAGAGAGAGAGAGAGAGAGAGAGACACCCAGAGAGAGAGAGAGAGAGAGAGAGAGAGAGAGAGACACCCAGAGAGAGAGAGAGAGAGAGAGAGACACCCAGAGAGAGAGAGAGAGAGACACACCCAGAGAGAGAGAGAGAGAGAGAGACACCCAGAGAGAGAGAGAGAGAGACACCCAGAGAGAGAGAGAGAGAGAGAGAGACACCCAGAGAGAGAGAGAGAGAGAGAGAGACACCCAGAGAGAGAGAGAGAGAGACACCCAGAGAGAGAGAGAGAGAGAGAGACACCCAGAGAGAGAGAGAGAGAGAGAGAGAGAGAGAGAGAGAGAGAGAGAGACACACCCAGAGAGAGAGAGAGAGAGAGACACACCCAGAGAGAGAGAGAGAGAGAGACAGACACCCACAGAGAGAGAGAGAGACGGCGACACCCACAGAGAGAGAGAGAGACGGCGACACCCACAGAGAGAGAGAGAGAGACACACACCCAGAGAGAGAGAGAGAGAGAGAGAGAGAGAGAGAGACACCCAGAGAGAGAGAGAGAGAGAGACACCCAGAGAGAGAGAGAGAGAGACACCCAGAGAGAGAGAGAGAGACACACCCAGAGAGAGAGAGAGAGAGACACCCAGAGAGAGAGAGAGAGAGAGAGAGAGAGACAGACACCCAGAGAGAGAGAGAGAGAGACACCCAGAGAGAGAGAGAGAGAGAGAGAGAGAGAGAGAGAGAGAGAGACACCCAGAGAGAGAGAGAGAGAGACAAACACCCAGAGAGAGAGAGAGAGAAAAAGACACCCAGAGAGAGAGAGAGAGAGAGAGAGAGAGAGAGACACCCAGAGAGAGAGAGAGAGAGAGACACACACCCAGAGAGAGAGAGAGAGAGAGACAAAGACACCCAGAGAAAGAGAGAGAGAGACAACACCCAGAGAGAGAGAGAGACGCAAACGCCCAGAGAGAGAGAGAGAGAGACGCAAACGCCCAGAGAGAGAGAGAGAGACGCAAACGCCCAGAGAGAGAGAGAGAGAGACGCAAACACCCAGAGAGAGAGAGAGAGAGACCCAGAGAGAGAGAGAGAGAGACACCCAGAGAGAGAGAGAGAGAGAGCACACCCAGAGAGAGAGAGAGAGAGAGAGAGAGAGAGAGAGACACCCAGAGAGAGAGAGAGAGAGAGAGACGCGCACACCCAGAGAGAGAGAGAGCGCACACCCAGAGAGAGAGAGAGAGAGAGAGAGACGCGCACACCCAGAGAGAGAGAGAGAGAGAGCGCACACCCAGAGAGAGAGAGAGAGAGACGCGCACACCCAGAGAGAGAGAGAGAGCGCACACCCAGAGAGAGAGAGAGAGAGAGAGAGACACCCAGAGAGAGAGAGAGAGAGAGAGAGAGAGAGAGAGAGACGCACACCAGAGAGAGAGAGAGAGAGACGCACACCAGAGAGAGAGAGAGAGAGAGACGCACACCCAGAGAGAGAGAGAGAGAGAGAGACGCACACCCAGAGAGAGAGAGAGAGAGAGAGAGAGACGCACACCCAGAGAGAGAGAGAGAGAGACACCCAGAGAGAGAGAGAGAGAGAGAGACACCCAGAGAGAGAGAGAGAGAGAGACGCACACCAGAGAGAGAGAGAGAGAGAGACGCACACCAGAGAGAGAGAGAGAGACACCCAGAGAGAGAGAGAGAGAGAGACGCACACCCAGAGAGAGAGAGAGAGAGACGCACACCCAGAGAGAGAGAGAGAGAGAGAGAGACGCGCACACCCAGAGAGAGAGAGAGAGAGAGAGAGAGACACCC
Source organism: Protopterus annectens (assembly GCF_019279795.1). Lineage (NCBI taxonomy): Eukaryota > Metazoa > Chordata > Ceratodontiformes > Protopteridae > Protopterus > Protopterus annectens. The sequence continues at coordinate 179,412,989 of NC_056749.1, forward strand.
AGAGAGAGAGAGAGAGAGAGAGACGCGCACACCCAGAGAGAGAGAGAGAGAGACGCACACCCAGAGAGAGAGAGAGAGACACCCAGAGAGAGAGAGAGAGAGACGTGCACACCCGGAGAGAGAGAGAGATGCACGAGAGAGAGACGTGCACACACACGGAGAGAGAGAGAGAGATGCACGAGAGAGAGACGTGCACACACACGGAGAGAGAGTGAGAGATGCACGGAGAGAGAGACAAGCACACAGAGAGAGAGACGCACACACGGAGAGAGAGAGAGAGACACGTGCACGCGGAGGGAGAGACACGCGCACGGGTAGAGCGAGAGAGGGACGCACACGGGGAGTGCGAGAGAGAGGGACACGGAGTGCGAGACACGCACACAGACGCACACACGGAGAGTGCGAGACACACAGACGCACACACGGAGAGTGCGAGAGAGAGACACAGGCGCACACACAGAGAGTGCGAGAGACACACACACAGGCGCACACACGGAGAGTGCGAGAGACACATGCGCACACGCGTGCATCGAGACACACACACGCACTTTTAATTTAAATAAATACATTTATTACATTACTTTAAGGATCATTGTGACCGCATGCTAAAATTGCAACTGCCCATTATACCTGTTGCCACGATAATGGAAAAGTACCAGCTCCAGAATTCTGTTTCTTGCAGACTGGACTAGCTAGTGCACTGGGTTGTAGGCCCTGCTGTGATTACTTGCAAAGAGTTCCTACTGTGCTGAGCCCAGCTTTCTAGCCTCTAAGTAGGCAGTCCAAGGCATGCATCTGTAATGAAGCCAGTTTACTCATCCTTAATTTTTATCTTGAAGGCAGAAAACTACATGCTGATATCCCAGTGAGGGACAGGGCTGCCAGATAGGGAGCAAAAAATATACTGTTTAGAAGTCAACCATGTTACTACAATTCCAATCTGACCGTACATTTTGAACGATCCACTGTGCTGCGGGCAGCCTATGGTAGCAAAGCTAGCAGAGTGATTAGATGCCATGACTTTCTCCACTTCAGAGTTTGCAGGTGACTCTAAGGCCAGTTTTATGACCAGTTTTATGACCTATCAGCCAGGCTACTTTTTGGTTGGGTAGTAAAAGCAGACTAGAAAGAATTGCAAGAGGTGAAGATCCTCTGCCACTGTTGTGGCAGTATTTCGGCCTTCACATGTTATTTCCTCGGACTTTGAATTCTGCATAAGAATGATTTTTTTTTTTTTTTTTTTTGCATTAACAGTAAAACTATATGTAGTGGGGGTGTGTTTAAGGAAGCTTTCATATTCCAAAGGTGATCCACACTCGTCAAACAGTGATACTTTAGTTGTCCATTCAGGTCTGCATTCTGCTTACTGTGGACTTGGTCAGCTGTGCAGCAATTATGGGCCACTTGTCCCTCCACTTGTTCGTGTGGATGACTGTTTTATGGGGCAAGTAGCTAGTAGGAAGGCTGCAGCTGAAAGACCCTCTGTGTCGTACATGAGTGACATCCATGTTGATTGACCATGTCTGCAAGGACTAGACTTTGCCCCAGTGTGTTTTTTGATACCTGCAAAGACGGAGGATTTCATGTTCATACGTAATTTAATTAGTCTAGAGCAGGTTGTTTCAAAGGGCACATGGTCACTGAACAGCCAGTTGTCCTTTGCCTACCAGCTCCATTGGTGTAGAAGGATAAAACCTTGATGAAGATTGAAGCAGCTTAGTAGCCTGCATTTTTAGTGTCTGGTGCGTGCTGGCTCTGGCATTGAGAAGGGCAAGGTATTAAGAGGTTGGGGGTTGGGAATCCACGGCCAGGCACATGATCCACCGTAGAAGCACAGGTATAAACCGGGTCTGGAGCAGGGCTTTAGTTATGTCATGTGCAGGGAGTGGACAACACAGATCTTATTGCACACTTTTCTCTGCAGGTGCTAACAGTTAAGATCTGGTCCCTTGTAAGATGGATGTCCTCTCCTGCTTGCATTTCACCCCCTTTTTTTTGGAAGATGACCTAGGGGGTCCAGCTCAATGGTCAGCCGATAGGGTCTGCCTCACCCCCCCCCCCAAAAAAAAAAAAATTGGATGCTTTTTGGGCATCTTCTTGCTGGTCCAGTTTTCATAGCAGAATTGCAAAGGAGTCCATGAGGTTTCTGTGCTTACATATAGGAAATGGTCATTTTTAGTTTCAGACCCCCCTGCCTTAGATCCCACATTGGCTTCTGGGTTTTCACCAAATGCTTAGCACTTAGTGTTTATCAGGCTGAAGGGTACTAGGATCCCCCTTACCTGATGGCTTTGATGGACAGACTTCTAACATTGAGAAACATATGATGACTAGTATTTAGGAGTAACTGTGAAAACTGTTAAGTCCTGGTTGGTTCTCGCTCAATCCATCACATTGATCTGGTATGAGATGGTCATTGCCTTGTTGAGCATTTCTTCAGAGTCTTCCTGTAGCTGTTTGTCTTAGATGCTGTCTTAAAAAATCTCAGTGCTCTATTTGTAAGTGCCTATTGCCACATGAGGTGTAAAGAGCAGACTGGGTTCAGTGAGTCAAAAGAGCAGGCGGCCATCATCGAGATAGACTTATGGGTAGCTGCTGCTGATTCCCACCCCCACCCCCAATCTCACACAGACCTCTTTTCACAGTGTGTTTGAGAAAGGGAGAATGTGAGAGAGAGAAGAGGAAGCATCTTGGATCCTCGCTGAATACAGGCTTGAGAGGGATTCCTTTGTGTCTCCCTGAGAATACCAGATTCAGACTGATAAAAGAATTGATGTGTCAGGAAGGAGATAGAACGGGATCTCCATGTGTGGTATCCAGCAGATGAGATGGATTTTCTTGTACAGAAGACATGGCAGAAACCATATCTAGTGACCTCCCATAAGATCTACAGCCATTTGGGGACCAGGAATGCTGGTGTAAGGCACTCTTGGCCTATTTGTAGGTCCATAGGTTAACATACTAGGCTTACTGCCCTTGTGGCTCATTTTAAGCTTAGCCAATTACCCCATGTGAGAATAAAACCCTTTACCTTGTCTGTAAGGTAAACACCTTAAACTTTATGCCAGCCTCCCAACCCTTTTGGTAGGGGTGGCAGCTGCCCTTAAAGGGGGTCCCCCCTAGAGTCCTGCAGTCTACCCCCAAAGTGATGGACTGCTTTGATAAGCCAGTTTCTCTGTCTAGCATATTATCCATTACAGGGCAAAAATTTTTCTCCCATATAGTCAGTTTACAGGGCTATTGACAGAGGTAATGTTCACTACTTTGAAAATGTTGTGGCATGGGAACTGGAGAACAAGGCTATGTTATTGGATGGCAAGTATTTCAGGTGTGTCTAACCTGTCCATGCTACTACTGTTACTGCTGTCAATGGAGTGGCAGGTATTGTCCTATGTAAGCACACATTGCTGAAACACTGCAATCTTTTAAAAACTGTAAGGTGTACTTCAGTGGACTAGAACTCTTCAATCTGCAGGCAGAAGCTAATCTGCAGTAGAAAAGACAGGGTACTTAACAATTGGAGTTAAGATCTTTGCTTCAGAGATGACCTTCCAGAGGAGGTGTCTCTTCTGGTTTAAGAAATTCCAGCGACATGATTTAAAAACAGAATTCTGATGGAGGTTTCAGAAAGTCACCTTGCCTCTGTATTCTTGAGTACATTTTCTATTATTCAGGATAGAACAAAATATTGCATGATAAACCACCAGTCACTAAGGAGCAGTAGCTACCATGCTGGAATTCTTTAAAGATGCACCAGTTGATTGTTATGCAGCAGCCTGTGCGCCTCTGCATACTTTTGCAGGACATTGGGTGGATGTCATAGTCTTCATAGCTATTGTCATAAATGGGCGTCTTGTTTTGATGCCACCTGAGAGGAGGGAACATTCATTCCACTGTCCTGCGGGTTGAAATGGACTGACTAGGTCATGCAAGATGCAAAATTTTTGTACTAAGCTTGTCAACAATTCTTCGGGAACCATGTCTGTCCACTTAAGCATTCTCCTCTTCCATTCTTGAGACTCTTAGCTGTGTAGAGACTGTGGAAGCATGTGATCAGGTAATTGGCTTTACTCTGCATGAATTATTTATCTTGGTAAAGATCCTACTTCCAATTCTTTTCTCTGTTACTAGATTTGCTATTTCTAGTACAGCTGGTTTAGACTTCGATTTCCATTTTCAGGTAAATTTTTTTTTTTTGGTAGACACTAGAATTAGTTTTTGTAGCATAGCTCAAAAAATTTTCTTAGTTAAATAAATTTGCTAACCCAGTATTTCTGATGAGCAGTCTGCAGGGCAATTTTCAAGACTGCCAACTCCTTACACTCCCAAAAGTAATCAAAATATACTTTATTTTGTAAATCCAGTTGAGCTCGAATGTGTTGTGCAGTTTTTAAAATTCCATTACAGTCACTAAAATGCTTACTCGTATTGAAGCTCTGTATTTGAAGTTGATAGTACAGATTTATAATTAACTTCTGCGTACTCCTAGGCTTTCTTCCATCCTTCAGCCATGGAAAATGCAGAGAGCAGTGACAAAGGAGGAAGTGATCAGTGCGATGCTCAACGCCGCAGTCAGAGAGATCGTCTAAATAGAGAAGAAGCATATTACCAGTTTGTGAACAGTCTAAGTGAAGAAGAATATCGGCTAATGAGAGATAATGATTTGCTTGGCACTCCAGGTATAGCACTTGCTTTTAATTGTTCCTCCAGTGATTAGTGTGCCCGTTTTAAATTATGTCCGCAAGTATTGGAGTTGTATTTTAGACTGCCAGATTTCTCTCATATATCCTTCTGACGTTCCCTTGAAACCTTTTATTATGCAAAGAGCATTATATAGTCTTGCTCAGGATAATGTTGCTCACTTACGTTTCTCTCAAAGATGGTGCAGTGTTCAGGGCCAAACTCTTTCATGCCTCAGAAAGTATCACACTTGGCTTTAAGAGCGCAGTTGTTTTCCCATTGTTTTACCCCAAGTAGACTGCTAAACAAATGTGAGGTAACCATTTGAAATGTTGGGGCTATGTTTGAGTCCATGTGTATGGAGTGTGAATTGCTGAAAAATGGACTTGATATAAAAAGTGTACACACTTCTATTAAAATGCCAGTTTTTTGTGATATAAAAAAATGTGACCACAGTAAATCATTTCAAAACTTTTCTCACCTTTAATGTGATCTATAACTTGTACAATTCATTGAAAAACAAATCTGTTGGGGGGAAAAATATAAAAAATGAAGTACAATAAGCTGGTTGCATAAGTGTGCACACCCTTTAATACTTTGTTGAAGCACCTTTTGATTTAATTACAGCATTCAGTCTTCTTGGGTAGGAGTCTGTCAACATGGCACATCTTGACTTGGCAATATTTGTCCACTCTTCCTTGCAAAAGCGCTCCAAATCTGTCAGATTGCGAGGGCATCTCTTGTGCATAGCCCTCTTCAGGTCACCCCACAGATTTTCTATTGGGTTAAAGGTCTGGGCTGTGGCTGGGCCATTCCAAATCTTTAATTTTCTTCTGGTGAAGCCATTCTTTTGTTGATTTGGATGTATGCTTGGGGTCATTGTCGTGCTGAAAGGTGAAATTTCTCTTCATCTTCAGCTTTTTAGCAGACACCTAAAGGTTTTGGGCCAAAAGTGACTGGTATTTGGAACTGTTCATAATTCCCTCCACCTTGACTAAAGCCCCAGTTCCAGCTGAAGAAAAGCACCCCCAAAGCATGACTCTGTTGCCACCATGCTTCACCATGGGGATGGTGTTCTTTTGGTGATGCAAAGTGTTGTTTTTGCGACAAATGTACCTTTTGGAATTGTGGTCAAAAAGTTCAACCTTGGTCTCATCAGACCATAACACATTTTCCCACATGCTTTTGGTAGACTTGATGTATTGCTTTGCAAGTTGTAGCTGGGCCTGTATGTCTTTGTAAGAAAAAGCCTCAGTCTTGCAACCCTACCCCATAGGTCAGACATATGTAGAATATGGGGAGATTGTTGTCGCATGTAGAACGTAACCAGTACTTGCCAGAAATTCCTGCAGCTGCTTCAGTGTTGCTGTAGGTCTCTTGGCCGCCTCCATGACCAGTTTTCCTCTTGTCTTTTCATCAGTTTTGGAGGGACGTCCAGTTATTTGTAATGTCACTGTTGTCCCATCTTTTCTCCACTTTTTGGTGACTGTCTTCACTGTGTTCCATGGAATGCTGTGGAAATTTTTTTGTATCCTTCTCCTGACAACCTTTCAACACTGAGATCCCTTGGATGCTTTGAAAGCTGTCTGCAAACCATGGCTTTTGCTGTAGCAGGCAACTGAGTAAATGTCAGGAAAATCCTACTAGGTCAGCCGAACTTTATTTGGGGTTAATCAGAATGTCTGTAATTGATGGCAGGTGTGTACCCAAGAAGACCGTTGAAGCCTTTTGCTTTAAATACAGCATTCAAAGTATTGTTTTAAGGGTGTGCACACTTGTGCAACCAGCTTATTGTATGTTTTTATTTTATATATTTTTTCCCGTAACTTGTTTTTCAACTGAATTATACAGGTTATAGGTCACATTAAAGGTGGGAAAAGTTTTGAAATTTATTTATTGTGGTCTCATTTTTTATGCCACAAAAATTGGTATTTTAACAGGTGTGTACACTTTTTATATCCACTGTATATGAAGTCTGAGATGGCCATTTCAGGGAATATTCCCTCTTCTCCAAAGTATGGTGATTTCATAGTTCGTGTACAAGATCGGGTGGTGGGGGGTGTGCCTCCATGCAAAAAAAAAAAAAAGTTTAAAGGAAAAGTACAGTGTTCGATATTCACTCTTTCCTACATTTTGTCTTCACATTTGCATTTCAGTAAGGAGCATAAATGGGAAGGATGCACATAGTTTATGTACTGTAGTGAAAAGACAGAGATAAGAATATTACTCATTGCTTTTGTGCTTGTGTTGCAGGGTAGTCCTAATATCTAAGCAGACTTAAGCATCTGACTGGCCTGGCTTGTATTTCCTTGTGGTATGTTTTTTATGGCATGTTACTATAAGGACCTGTTTTAGCCCATTATGCAGAGGGCAGCAGCTTCTGCTGCAGACTTTTATTTTATTTTTTTTTTTTTTTTAAGAAGAGTCAGCCCCAAGGGTATTTGTGAGGCAGCTATGTGACCATGGATTGTACAGTTTCCAAACACTACACACTGGATGTACTCCAGTACTAGTGTTGTCATTGCTGTCCTACAGGGTTTGAGTAACTGCTTTCAAATATATTCTTCTCGGTGACCCTGCTGTTAGTGAGCTACTTCAGTGCTTTGCTTCTCTGAGTTCTAAGGGGTTGTACGGTGGCAGTGGTCTGTATGATGACCACTGTATGTTCCCCCTAAGGGCTTGATCTTAGGGCATCAGGACACTAATGCAGTATGACTTCCATCCATCCCAGTTTAGGATTACCCTTTCTCCCCATCGGGGCATTTCTAGGCTTTACCTACCATCTGAGGAAGACCAATTGGGGATTTTGGGAGATCCCTGCACTGCAATATCTTGTCATACAGGGTGTGGACTGGCTAGGAAAGGACTTGGTTATTCTCCCTAGTTTTACAGGCAGATTTGTTTTACAGAATAAAAAAAAAAAAACAGGATGTGGCTGGTCGATGCCATATTCTGCCAAGCATTAAGCTGATGTTTTCAGTGTGAGGAAGATTTCCTATTCAAGAGGACCGGTGCTTTTATCCCCAAGCCGCTGATGCTTTAGTATGTTCACCCAGATGAACTGAGTGAAGTAATTTATAAGTCAAGGGCAGCCCACTCTTTGATCCCTTGTCTGACATAAATTTGGAGTGCAGTTATATTCTTTATGTACAAAATCACCAAAAATACAGCAGCTAGAGGTCCAGTCAACAGCGTAAAGAAATAAAAACGTAATAAATAAGTCACCATATACCGCTGTTGCTGTAGGCAATCTGCAAGTTCACACAAAGTAAAATGCACCTCCGTGTATCAAAAGTACTGTCCATACGCAAGAAAAAGTTAACAGAGGCAGAACGCCACAACGCACTGTCCCGTTTCAAAGTTGCTTCAGTATCTGTAGAGTTTGAGAAAGCCTAACGGCGAAAGCGCTTACTTGTTCTGTTAATAAAACTGATTTTTTACTCTTGGAATTACCGACTGCAATTTCCTATGTTGGAGCAGTATACTGGATTTATTTTGGCATTGTGTTCTCTAGGATTGACTTGTATTTCAGTTCCCTTTCAATACTGAAGCAACTTTGAAACGGGACAGTGCGTTGTGGCATTCTGCCTCTGTTAACTTTTTCTTGCGTATGGACAGTACTTTTGATACACGGAGGTGCATTTTACTTTGTGTGAACTTGCAGATTGCCTACAGCGACAGCGGTATATGATGACTTATTTATATTCTTTATGTAGTTTCACTGAATTTTGTTACTTTTATCTTGTGTACTTCACAGTATGATCCCTCTTTTGACACTAAATGATGTCCTTCTATTCTGCTGTTGCAGTATACTTTACATAAGTGAGAGAGCCTGCCAAGCAACCTGACATCGACCGGTATACAAAAGTCTTTAGTGCCTAGGGTGCGTGGTATGTTGCACATAGTCTGCTATTGGACATAGGGTATAAAAGTGACGTACACACGCACCATCCTCTGAACTTCTTTGCTGCCAGACAGAACGTGCTTCCCATATGTACGGTTTGACCGCCGAAGAAACTTCAGCTCAGATAAGTGCCCCATTGGCAATCCTTTTTCTTACTTTTGATAGTCTAAGTTTAATGTCATCTAAGAACGGCAAATGTGAATGTGGACATCAGATTCCAAATAAGGACAGCCATCAGCGGTTCTTTTTCTGTCATGGGCCTTCCCATGACCATAAGGCCTGCCTTATCTTCCAGTCGTTCATCCCAAAATCCTTACAAAGTAGGCTTAATTCACTTTTCGTACATCTAGAAAACGAGTGACTAAAGCTACTTGCCAAAAGAATGGAAGGTCCTTGGACCTCAGAAGCCAAGTTGATAGCGAAGTGGAAGGCCAAGAAACCCAGGAAGGAAGCCTCGGCTGCACTTCAGGGCCAGATGTCTCTCCCGAGATGTTTACCAGTTTGGCTATTCACTCCATGCTATCTTATGAACCCACGGGCCGAACCTGTAACGGAGGTCACCATGGACCACATCCTCTGAGATACTGCAGGCATCCACCTTGGACATTGAAGGAGAACCTTGACTCATTGTTTCTGATAGCCCCTGAGGGATTCCTCCCATCCTTGTTTGACAAGAGGTAGATGTTCTTAGTGTTTCACTGTTGCAGTCATCACACTTGGGTTATCTGCTTGCAGGTAGCCCTCAGTCAACCTGAATACCAGAGTCTTGGGATTTCTGCGTCTGATGCTGTTGCCTCTTCCATGACGTTAGGGGTATAAAACATGCAGCCAACGCTATGACATCAACTTTTCTTCCCACGTGGGAGCCCGAAGCAGAAGCAGTTCACAAGTGCCGGTCGCTACCTGAAATTTTCGATCTGAAGTAGTTAACTTCATTTGTCCATCAACCTATGTGTTATCTGATCCATATCGGATCCGAGCCGGCTGCTTCCAACAGCTAAGGTCCAAGCTCCTCCCCCTTACCCATAATCCCCTGCTATCCCTTCCTGACCCCAGATCTAGTTTGCCACGGTTCTCTCAGCAGCTTGATCGAGCTTCCAGGCGTGGTAGTTGCTGGATTTGTGAGAAAATCTTCCTTTTTTCCTAGTTTAAACAAATTTTTGTGTGTGTGTGTTAGCATAGTTCCCCAGTAGCATTAACGTTTTTCTTTATCTGGTGTTTAGTTATTCTTTTTAGTGTTATTCCCTCCCCCTCGTGTACGTGTTAGGGTGTGTGGTTTTGGGGCCTAGCGAGTTCATAGGTTCATAGGTTCATACTAGGCTATCTGCCAACTATGCCCATTATTTTGCTGTGCCTCATCTCCCATCCATTGGTCAAGATTTCTCTTAAACAAAGCCAGCGAGGTGCTTTGCCTCACATATATTTTGTTCAGTCTTTGGGTAATGTGGCTCTGATGGATCTAGATTTTTTGAGGTGAAGCATGTACATCAAGTCAGGGTTTGATAATGCCTTGTATGTCAGGCACAGGTCACCCCTGAGCACTGAATAGAGTTGGAGTTCTTTCAGTCTGGCAGCATAGGTCAGATTTTGAGACCCATAATCCTCTTGGTGAGGAACTTTGTGGCCTCTCCAGCTGCTGCAAGTGTCGGGTCAGATACATTCAATGGGGCATTGTACTCAATCGTTGGTCGGATGAGTGATGAAAATAGAGACTATGACCTCTCTTGATCTAGATGTGAATCCCTTCATGATAAGGTGGGCAATGTAGAAGGTCTTCCTAACTATTTTTGCAACATGGGTGTCGAATGACAGACTGCTGTCAACCTGGGTCCCCAGGTCCCTAATAACCTCTTCTGTGCTCAGTGGATTTCCACCTATATGGTAGCTTATGACTATGCATTTTTGGCATTTAACTTGTGGCTCTGGCACCAGTTATCCGTATCTGTGAGACCCTTCTGAAGGATATCTGTGTCAGATGTGTTTTCACCAGTTTGCAGTCATCTGCAAACTTTGTCAGCCATAACCCTCCCGTGTTTGCTTGTACTTCGGAAAAGTAGATGCCAAACAAGAGTGGGCCCAGGACTGAGCCCTGTGGGACACCACTTGAGACAGGCTTAGAGTCAGACATGGCACCGGCAACTCTGACCCTTTGTAGGTATGGCGGAGGCACCCAAAACATTCTTTTCAAAGTGTACAGAGTGTGGCCATAAGCTGTCCCCAGCAGATGGCCACACTCGGTGCATTTTATGCCTTGGGGTTGAACATCTTTTCACCGGCTGCACAATTTGCGCAGCGTTCAACCCCAGGGCCCTCAAGGACCGGAGGTCGAAGCTGATTCTAGCAGGACTTCTGCCCCCGGACTCTGCTTCGTCCTCCGGTCCCTCCATGGCACCTGCCACAGCAGCGCCACCTGCTATACCCCTTCCCCTGGCCGGGACTCAACCTCCCACCTTGGGCCAGGAAGAGAGGGAAGCCAGAAAGGAGAAACGCCGCGAAAAGCACCACAAGCGGCGGGCCAAAGCTTCTGCATCAGCCCCGCCAACCAAACGTGTTTCTCCTCCTAGGGCCTCAGTCTTCTCCTTCCCGGCTCCAATCTCCCTGCTTTTCACTGGGGCCGGAGGAGGAGACCCGGTCGCCTTCGAGGTCATCGAGGTGGCACTCCCGGCCTGCCTCTGTGGCCTCATCAAGGTCTACCCGCAGTATGTCTGATACAGACTTGGACCGGATGATGTGTAGGTTTCTCCAGGCCCAGCTGCAGATGGGAGTGCTCCTGCCCCCCCCCCTCCGGGGGGGAGCTCGACCCCTTTTTCACCCCAGTTGCTCCTTCTCTGACCCACTACCGGGGTTCGGAGCCTTCGGAGCTGGGTAGCGTCGGAGCCGGGGGACTGTTGGCGCCGATTGTATCGGGTACTTCGGCGCCGATGGCACCTTCGAGTCTGGTCCATTTTCTTCGGATCAGAGCTCTCTGAGCAGAGAGCTGAGCTTCGGATCTGGAGGTGTCAGTATGACTTCGGCTCCGTCTCGGTTGGAGCATACTGGCCCTTCGGATCCGACCGCGTCTGTGCCAGCTCCGATCTGCACGTCGGATCCAAGCGAGGGTCTGCTCTCGGATCCTAGGGAGAGCAGCTCTCCTTTTGGCATTCGATGTGGAGAGGGTTTTGTCTAGGGATTCCAAGCCCCCTGGTTCAGCTATGGCTCCGCCCTGCACTCCCTGTCAGATGGGTCCGCCTTCCATCACCCGGCCCCATTGGCAGCCTGCTCAGACGTCCCAGATAGTTCCCTTGTTGGAACAGGATGTAGTTGGTGAGGCCTCTTCGAACAGCCCCCCCCCCCCAAGGAGGTCCCTCACAAACGCAAGTGCAAGAGGAGGCACTTGGACTCCCCTGAGTCCTTGACAGAGGACACAGATTTGGAGGAAGGGGAAGGTTCCCCAAGGTCATCCCCTGAAGACGTCTCCTTCAGCGACATCATGGAGATGCTTCGGTTTAGAGTGGGGTGGTCTGCCCCAAAACCTTCCTCTGAAGAGTGTGTGTTTCTGGAGGCGTTTGAAGCAGGCCCGTCTACCTCTTGGGTGTCCCCTCCCGCCGATCCCCTGGTAGACCTGATTACTACCAGGGCATGGAAGGAACCAGACACTGTGGAGCCCATTCCAAAGAGGCCGGACAAAATTCTCAGCCCCCCTTCGGACAGGTCATTTTGGAGCAAGGGAGCCCCAGTAGATGCCATGTTGCTGGCGGCCGCCACCAAAAGGGAACTGGCCCAGGAGAGTTCCTCGGTCCATCCTCCAGACAAGGAGTCTCAGACGATGGACCGTCTGGGGAAGCGGGTGTTTGCTTCAGCCACCTTTTCTGTAAGGTTGCTGAACTATATGGCACGTGTGATACGGCTCCAGTGAGATCTTAACAAAGAATACGCTGGGTCGCCCCCAGAGTCCATGTCGGTGGAGGACAAAGTGTACTCTACCCGAATGGCCACTCTTAAATCTATCTCCAATACCTCTATGCGGCTACTATCCCATGCCACGGAAGGAGCCGCTAGAGCTAGCAGAGCGGGCATCGTCCTACAGCAACAGGCGTGGCTCCGTCATTGTGATTTCGCAGAACCCTTTAAGGCGTCGTTCACAAATGCCCCATTTGATGGTTCTGCCCTTTTTGGCAAGACGGTACCGACACACTGGTCCAGAGGGAAAAAGACAGGAAGACGTAGTCTGCTTCTCTGCTCCCCAGAGGTCCTTCTCCAGGAACCAAAAGGGACAGAAGAAGATGTGGTTCTGGAAGTCTCAACAATCTCGTTTCGCTCCAGACCCCTCGTCCTTCAGAGGCAGAGGAGGACGGGGTGGACGCCGCCCTAGAGGCAGAGGGGGCCTGAAGAACTTTGGGTCCAGAGAACCTTTCTCTGATCGGCCCATGCAGCAACCCTGAGGGGTTACCTGACTGCTCCACTCTGGCGACAGTCGGGGGGTGTTTCTCGAGGCACCTGGCAGCTTGGGAGTCCATTACAACAGATCGCTGGGTGCTTCAGATCATATCCAGAGGCTAAAAGATCCCTTTTCTCAATCCCCCTCTCAGTCCCCGAAGCCTCCACGATGTCCCACCCACTCAAAGGTAGGCGGCAGCCGAGGAAATACTCCAGCTGCTAGAAAGAGCAATCCAGCACGTCCTCCCAGACCAGTGCGGATCAGGCTTTTACTCCAGGTTCTTCTTGGTGCCAAAAAAGACGGGGGACCTAAGACCAATCCTCGACCTGTCCTTCCTGAACCTGTCCGTAGCCAAAGAAAAGTTCCGGATAGTCACTCTTCAATCCATTCTCCCCCTTCTGCAGGACAATGACCGGATGTGCTCCATAGACCTCAAGGATGCGTACTACCACATTTTGATGGACAGACGATCCAGGTGGTTTCTCCTCTTCCTGCTGGGAGCCAGCCATTGCCAATTCAGGGTCCTTCCCTTTGGTCTCACCACAGCCCCCAGGGTGTTCACCAAAGTGTTAACCGTTGTAGCTGCCCACCTGAGACTCCAGGGAATTCAGGTCTTTCCGTACCTGGACGACTGGCTCCTGACCGCCCCCACCAGGCATCTACTTTGCACTGCCAGGGATTATTTTCTCCATCTAGCTCCCAGCTGGGGATCACGATCAACATCGGAAAATCTTCCCTTCTGCCAACTCAAATTCTAGATTTCATCGGAGCCAGATTGAACACCAACCAGCTTCTAGCCTTCTTGACTCTGGACTGGCTACAAACTCTGAAACTCCATGTACTGGCCCTTCTACAATCCCCCTGCGGAATTGGTCCTGAGGGCTCTAGGCTCGGTGGCGGCAACAGTCAACCTACTACCCATGGCGCGCTTAAACATGAGAGTTCTTCAATGGACCTTACAAGTCCAGTGGTCCTTGCTGCTACATCCCCTGAGCTTTCCCGTTCCTCTCAGCAGGGTGTGCAAGAAAGCCCTCTTATGGTGGCTCCAGTCTCCAGACCTCCAGAAGGGGCGCCCCTTCTCTGTGTCCCCTCCTCTAGCCACGGTGACCACGGATGCCTCTCGCCTTGGGTGGGGGGGGCACTGCTTGGGCAGGACCGTCCAAGGCACGTGGAACCATTCGGAGACCTCATTGCATATCAGTGTCCTAGAGATGACAGCGGTGCTTTTGGCGTTGCAAGCACTTCAAAGCCTTCTTCCTTGGGGACAATTGCGGTCCAGACAGACAACATGTCTGTTGTCTGGTATATCAACAAACAAGGGGGAACCAGGTCCTATCCACTTTGTCGGGAGGCCACGAGAGTGTGGGAATGGGCTATGTCCACCAACTGCTTTCTCATAGCGACACACATTCCAGGACGGTCCAACATTTTGGCAGACAGACCGAGTCTATCCATCCGGTCATCGTACGAGTGGTCTCTGAATCCGAAAGTAGCGAAGCAAATCATCTCCAAATGGAGTGAACCTCGTTGCGATCTTTTCACCTCTCCTTGGAATGCAAAGTGCAGCGACTACTTCGCTCTAATTCCCCCACCCGGGGAATCCCCCAGAGACGCTCTGGTGCATGTTTGGCCACCCGGTCTACTTTATGCTTACCCTCCTCTGCCCCTGATGCTAAAATGTTTACAGAAAGCCAGACGGTTGGGGAGCAGAATAATTCTCATTGCCCCATTCTGGCCTTGTCAAGCTTGGTTCCCTTATCTATGGTCTCATCTAGTGAATCCCCCATGGATTCTAGATCCCATTCCGGATCTGATCTCCCACCCATCAGGCCTGTCAACCCCGAATCTGGACGACCTCAAGCTCACAGCTTGGTTGATCCAGTTCCAGTGATAGCTAGGACTCCCGGTATCTCGTCCCCTGTCAAGGCTATTCTAATAGCCGCTCACAAGCCATCTACTAGTAGAATCTATAATAGTAAATGGAAGCGTTTCTCTATTTGGGCGGAGCATCGTAACTTAGATCCCTTTACATCTCCGTTGCTAGCAGTACTAGATTTTCTGTCAGGGTTATTCGACCAAGGTGCTAGCTCTTCTACGGTCAAAGTCCAGTTGGCTGCAATCTCTCATCATGTTGGCAGTGATCTCAGCCCTTTGACTTTGTCCAAATTATGTAAGACCTTCCTAAAAGGCACTTTCCTATCAAGACCTCCGGTAAAAGATGCAGTCCCTCCTTGGGATTTAATTCTCGTACTTCAGTCTCTAACAGCTCCTCCCTTTTAGCCTGCAACTTCGGTGGATCTGAAATACTTGTTTTGGAAGACTGCCTTTCTTGTTGCCATAACTTCGGCCAGAAGGGTCTCTGAGCTTCAAGCCTTTTGCGCCAAGCCACCATATTTGATTTTCCACAAAGATGGTCTCACTCAGGACCAACCCCTCCTTTCTGCCCAAAATTGCATCCGAGTCTAATATCAACCAATCTATTCATTTACCAGTCTTCTTCCCAAATTATCAGAACAAAGGTGAATACAAGTTGCACTCTCTAGATGTACATAGGCAACTAAGATTCTATTTGCACAGGACAGCTGATCACAGGAAATCAGACCAGCTTTTTGTATCCTTTGCTAAGTCCTCTTTGGGAAAACCTGTATCAAGTCACATTATCCAGATGGATTTCCCAATGTATTCTTTTGGCATATGGGAGTTCGGGCCGGCCTGCACCTCAAGGAGTTCATGCCCATTCTACTCTATCGATTTCTACCTCTGCGGCTTTTCGATCTAGGGTGTCGTTGGATGACATTTGTTCAGCAACCACTTGAGCTTCATCTCATACATTTATAAATCATTACAAGTTGGATATTGTTTCCAGAGGGAGAGCATCATTTGGCTCTGCAGTGCTCCGGAACATCCTTCATGAGGATCTCCCAAGAATCAGGTAGCTGGGGACTCTGTCCCATAGGTTGATGGACAAATGAAGTTAACTACTTCATATTTAGAAGTTATGTACTTACCATAACGTTCCATCTGAGTATGTAAACTTCATTTGTCAGCAACCGTGACTCCATCCATCCCCCTAACCTATATGGATGTTCGAAGGACTCCTGCTGTCATGGCGGATTGTTTCCAGGTTAGAGTAGGGAGGTGGTTCTTGGTATCGTATGGTTTATGGATAAGCAAACTTGATCTGAGGTCAGGAAGGGATAGCAGGGGATTATGGGTAAGGGGGAGGAGCTTGGAGCTCGGATCTTAGCTGTTGGAAGCTGCCGGCTCGGATCCGATATGGATCCGATAACCCATAGGTTGCTGACAAATGAAGTTTACCTACTCAGATGGAACGTTATGGTAAGTACATAACTTCTAATTGTTTGAGTTTCATACCCGAAGTCTTTTAAAGCTAAGTACCCTGTTGGGGATCCTTTTTTTCTTGCTTTAACCGATGTCAGAAAAGGTTAATTGTCTTGCCTGTGGAAAGCAAATACCTCAGAGATTTTTATTCTTACTGCGTCATCTGTTTAGGCCCAGACCACGACGTTTCTCGCTGTCGGTTTTGTGACTTGTTCAACACCTAAACTAGTCATTATCTGGCTTTTTTTGTTGCTAAATTCTTTCGCTCTCGTTCTCCATATTCTGAAATGGCTTCGATAAGCCATCCTACTTCAGATTTTCCAAAAAAAATGTAAGGATAAAGAGAGACCGCATAGGTCCAAAACTGCCGACGCTTCCGTTAAGCTAGTTGCCAGTTCGCCAGTACTCAGTGAGGCGCCTTTGCAGCCCCTGATGCACGCTTCTACAGATTCGCAGGCCTCTACTTAGACCCGTTCGGAGTCCGGTATGCCGCGAGATGCTTCTTCGATTATGGAACCTGCTGATGTCCCTACCTTGGATGGGTCCGGAGCTGCTGTGCAGGCACTGGCTTCGGAGGGTGTATTCAGACCTTCCGATGTTTGTATTAAACAGACTACTTCGTTTCTGACTAGAACTACTGAGTTTCTCAGGCCCAGAGTTCACACTATGCCTAGGAAACAGACGACCAAAGCGCATTCTCAAGCTCCCATGTCACAGAAACAAATGCTTAGAATGGCTGAAGACCTTATTACTGTAATTAGGGGAAGCCAGCCTTCCCCCCTCTAAAAGACAAATAATTGATTTCCCTTCTGATTCTACAGACCTTGAGTCCGATGCCTCTGACCCCTCTGTTTACCAGGACATACCCTTATCTACCTATGAGGATTCAGGTGCAGAGGATTCCATTCCCTCTGCCTCCCCTCCAGAGGACTTTCCTTTCGGTGAAACCTTGCATACCCTAAGAGAGCATTTCTGCTGGGAATGCCAAGACTACCCACAGTCCAAGAAGAGACTCTGAGAATTTTTAGACTTGCCTCAGTACAGGCCTCTAGCTATACCCCTGTCCTGGATATTGTAGATGATGTCTTTATGGAATCCAATCTTACCCCTGATACTTTACCACCAGCTCCTAGAAAGCCTGACAGGTACTACAGAGTGCTTGACTCTCTCAAATTTCTCTCTAAAAATCCCATTGCGGATCCAGAGACCTTTTCCCAGGGACCTAAAGGTATTAAGACTACTACAGCCAAAAACCCTACCCCTTCAGACAGGGATTCTAGGGCTTTAGACAGATTGGGTAAGAAGGTATATACCTCTGCAACTCTTGCCATTAGGGCTTTAAATTGCCAGCTTCGCATGTTGAAGTACCACCAGCATATTATGGAACTAGTTAAACAAGAAATGTTGTTGATCCCTGACTGTGCAGAAAGTAAAGATTTACAAGAGTTAATGAATATAAACATACATGGTTTTTATGCCTTAGAAGCATCTTGCAGGGCTGCTGTCACTGGGTCTGTTCAGCGAAGACATGCTTGGGTGAAGGAACAAATCTTGCCAGACCATTTCAAATCAAAATTTCTAGATGCTCCAGTAAACCAAGAATGTTTGGCACAAAAGCAGAAGTTCTTGAAAAGATGGAGGAAAAAGCTAAATCTATGCAAACTGTTAAAGATTTCTTACAGGTACAGCCACCTAGATTCAGTAGGCATTGGTCTTCTAAAAAGTGGTCCTTTCCAGTCCCTCCCTGACCTCCTCAGTCCAAACACAGGGGCAACGGACCACAAAGACTACAGTCTCAGGGTATGCACAGATCTAAACAATGTGCTCCACCTCAAAAACAGGGAGTGGTAAGCCACCTCCATGTGGAAAAAGTTCACAGTGACTTGTCTTTCATCCTTCCTAGCCATGCCCAAGTACTTGCATCCCTAGGAGGAAAACTCACCCTGCATGCAAAAAAAACTAGGAGTAGATTACCTAGGACCGCTGGGTCTTAAACAGTGAATCCCAGGGATACAGATTCTACTCCAAGCGGGTTGCCAGACCTTCCTCCAAACTAGTGGGCAGAGGCCCAAAAGCAAGTACTTTCTCTCCTCAGTGTCGGGGCTATTTAACCTGTTTCAGCAGAGCAAAAGGGACAGGGTTTCTACTCCAGACTGTTCCTGGTCCCCAGAAAAGAGAACTCTTGGTGTTCTGTCCTGGATCTGTCAATTCTTAACACCTTCCTGGTGGTACCAAAACTTAAAATGCTTACACTACAGCAGCTGCTTCCTATGTTAGCCAAGGACTCCTGGCTGGTCACCCTAGACTTAAAAGAAACTTTTCTGCACATCCCCATAAGGGAATCTTGCAGGAAATATCTACATTTCAGGGCAGGCTGTATGCACTATCAGTTCTCTGCACTTCCCTTTGGCTTATCTACTGCGCCCAGCGTATTCACAAAGTGCCTGGCTCCAGCCATTGCGTACTGCAGGCAGAGAAATATTCAGATTTACTCATACTTGGACAATTGCCTGATTCAGGCGGACAGTCCGGAATTGCTACTTCAGCACTTGACATTTGTAAAGACTCCTAACTTCTCTAGGGTATGCCATCAACTAAAAGAAATCACATCTGGTACCCAGCCAAAAGATTGTATTCTTGGGAGCAAGCTTGAACATGACTTCCCAGATGACCTTCCTCACTCCAGAAAAGTGGGTTTATTTGACAAATTACTTCAAACTACTGGCCACCAAAACCCAGCTATCTGCAAGAAAAGTACTGCAAGCCCTAGGGTTCATGGCCTCATGCATTCTCCTAATTCCATGTGCAAGACTGCATAAGAGGAAACTTCATTGGTACGTAAAAAGTCTCCGGTGTCAACATTCTCAGGACCTGGAAACAGTGATCCCTATCATTCCTTGCGTAAAAACAGAGTTCCTTTGGTGGGCAGAGGCTTGCAACCATAACAAGGGACTCCCTTTCACTCAGCCCCTTGCCTGCCAAACCCTGACAACAGACTCATCAGACTATACAAGGGAGGGCTCACGTGGTAGGCAAATGCATTCAAGGCAAATGGAGCCCAGGACAAATTCACCTGCATGTCAATCAGAAAGAAATGTTAGATGTACAGAATGTACTGACAGCCTTCAAATACCATATCCTTCCAGGACAACTCTTGATAAAGACAGACAACACCACAGATTTTCTTCGTGTTTCACTGTTGCAGTCATACATTTGGGTTACCTGCTTGCAGTAGCCCTCAGTTGGCCTGATTAACCAAGTCTTGGGTCCTACGTCGGTTGCTGTCTCCTCCTGTGATGTCCGGTCGTCAGGGATATAAAACATGCAGCCGACGTCGTTACATCAGTCTTTCTTGCCGTACTGTGCCCGAAGTAGAAGCACTTCGCAAGTACCGGTCGGCCGACTCCTGAAATTTTCGTTTTCGAGTTTCAGTACCGAAGTCTTCAACTAAAAGCTAAGTACCCAGTTGGGGAAACTATTTCTTGCTCTAAACTGATGTCAGTAAAAGTAAATGCATTTCTTGTGGAAAGCAAATACCTCAAAGATTTTCATTCGTACTGTATTCCTTGCCTGGGCCCTGACCACAACGTATCTCGCTGTCTGTTTTGTGCCTTATTTAAACCACGAACTATCCGTCTGTATATTTGCGCTTCTAAATATTTTGGTGCTCTGTTCAATTATCCTGATATGTCTTCGGTAAGCCATCCGACTACCAACATTACAAAAAAACACAAAGATAAATACAGGCCGCCTAGTTCGCTGGTACTCAGTGAGGCGCTTTCGCAGCCCCCGATACCCACTACTTCAGATTTGCAGACCTCTACTGAGACCCATTCGGAGTCCGGTATACCACGAGATGCTTCAGCTGTAGAACCTGCGGATGGGTCCAGAGCCGCTGTGCAGGCACCGGCTTCTGAGGGTGTATTCAGGCCCTACTGAATTAAACAGACGCCAGCTACTTCTTCAAGGCCTAAAACTCGAACCATGCCTAGAAAACTGGCGCCCAGACCGCATGGTTAGGCCTCTATGCCTAAAAAACAAATCAGAATGGCTGAAGACCTTAATACTTTAATCAGGGGAAGCCAACCTTCCCCCTCTAAGAGACATAGGACTGAGTTTGCTTATGATACTTCTATCCAGGATTCTGAAATTTCTGTTTCCTCTGATGACCAGGATTTACTCTTGTCTACCTATGTGGATTCTGATGCTGAGGACTCTATTCCCTCTACTTCCTCCCCAGAGGATTTCTCTTTTGATGAAACCTTGCATACTGTCAGGGAGCATTTTCATTGGGAAAGTCGGGATTTCTCTGATTCTAAAAAGAGGAAAGGATTAGCTATACCTCCTGTACTGGACATTGTTGATTATGCCTTTTGGGAATCTAGCATGGCCCCAGACTCTTTACCTCCTGCTTACAGAAAACCTGATGGATATTGCAGGGTTCCTGACTCTCTCAAGTTCCTTTTCAAAAATCCTACTGCGGATCCTGAAACAGTTTCACAGGGACCCAAGGGCATTAAAGCTACTACTGCCAAAAATCCTACCCCCTCTGATAGAGACTCCAGGGCGCTGGATAGATTGGGTAAGAAGGTGTACACTTCTGCAACTTTGGCCGTTAGGGCCTTGAATTGCCAGTTTCATATGTTAAAAGTATCAGCAGCATATTATTGGATTGCTTAAACAGAAAATGATGATTCCTGATTGTGCTGGGAATAAGGATTTACAGGATTTAATGTATTATGCTGAACAAGTTGTAAACGTACATTGCAATGTGGTTTTGATTCACTAGAAGCATCTTGCAGGGCTGCGGCAGTTTGGTCTGTATTTAGAAGGCATGCTTGGCTTAAAGAGCAATCCTTGCCAAATCATGTTGAAGTGAAATTACTGGATGTTCCCTGAAATCAGGACCGCCTGTTTGGCAACAAGGCAGAAGTTCGTAAAAAGATGGAGGAAGAAGCTAAATCTATGCAAACTGTTAGATTTTTTTACAAGTACAACCTCCCAATATTTAGTAGGCATTGGCCTTCTAAGAATTGGTCCTTTCCAGCCTCTTCAGACCTTCTCACTCCAAACTCAGATCCAGCAGAACACCCAGGCTTCAGTCCCAGGGGACACGCAAGACTAAGCATTGGGGGGCCTCCACTTCCAAATCTTGGAGTAATAAAACTCCCTCCTATGGTATACTGTCTGACGACTTTTTAAAACTTCCAAGCACTTCTCAACTGACTGCCCCCTTGGAGGGAAAGATTGTACTTCATGCAAAGAGCTGGGGACTCATTACCCAGGGTTTTAAATAGTGTCCCAAGGATACAGATTTCACTTCCACATGTTACCAACTCCAAACAGTTGGCCAGATCTACCTCCAAATTAATGGGCAGTGGCCCAAAAGCAAGTACTCTTTCTCTTAAGCATAGGGGCTATTCGGTTGGTACCAGAAGAGGAAAAGGGACAAGGTTTCTGCTCAAGTTTTTCCTGGTACCCGGAAAAGACAATTTATGGCGTCCTATCTTGGACTGGTCTACTCTAAACACCTTTTTGGTGATTCCAAAATTCAAGATGCTGACTTTCCACCAGTTGCTTCCTGTGCAAAGCAAAGATGCCTGGTTGGCAACACTAGTTTTAAAGGAAGCATACCTGCACATCCCAATCAGGTAATCTTGCAGAAGATACCTACGCTTCAAATTAGGCTACACACGCGATCAGTTCTCTGCACTGCTCTTTGGCTTATCTACTGCCTCCAGGGTATTCACATGGTGCCTAGCTCCAGTCATTGCATTTTGCAGGCAAAGAAATATTCAGATATACCCATACCTGGGTGATTGTCTAATTCAGGCAGAAAACCAGGACATACTTTTGAATCCTCTGGCTTTTATAGAAAGGGTGCTAACTTGTCTGGGATACTACACCATAAATGAAAAGAAATCACACCTGGTACCCTGTCAACAAATTATATTCCTGGGAGCAAGCTTGAATACAACTTCACAGATGGCTTTCCTCACGTCAGAGAAACAAATTCACTTGACAACCTACTTCAAACAATTGGCCACAAATACCCTGCTATCTGCAAGACAAATACTACAAGCATTGGGGTTCATGGCCTCCTGCATTCTTCTAATTCCATATGCAAGACTGCATATGAGGAAACTACAGTGGTATCTAAAAAGCCTATGGTGTCAACATTCTCGGGGTCTAGAAGCAATGATTCCTATCATTCTTTGCCTACGCCTAGAGTTCCTTTGGTGGGCCGAGGCCTGCCACCAATACAAGGGACTACCATTCACACTACCCCCTGCTGCCCAAACCCTAACAGCAGACGCATCAAACTATGCATGGGGGGGGGGGCGCACCTGGCAGGGAAGTTCATTCAGGGCAAATAGAACCGAATTCAAATGCACCTTCACATCAGTCATAAAGAAAGGTTAGCTGTACAGAATGCTCTGACAGCCTTCAAGGACCACATTCTTCCAGGACAATTAATGGTAAGAACAAATAACACCACTGTTATGTGGTACATATATAAGCAGCGGGGTACGCATTCTTACCCCCTCTGCAGACTAGTCACGGCATTGTGGAACACCGCCTTGAGCTACCAAGTGCATCTACAAGCTCAGTTCCTGCCAGGAAAACTAGACCCTGGCAGACGGACTAAGCAGAAACCTCATGGACCCACACGAGTGGAAACTGAAACCAAGGATTTTCAACATGTTGACAAGCAAATGTGGGGAGCCCAGATATAGACCTGTTTGCCTCCCCCCAGAACTATCATTTGGAAAAATGTTGTGCAAGGACTCCCCACAGGCAATCTTGGAAAGTGGATGCTCTGTCCTTCAGCTGGAAAAAACTATCAGTTTATGCCTTTTCTCCTCTGCCTTTGCTCTCCAGAGTACTACTAAAGATCAAACAAGACAAACCAAGGATGATTTTGATTGCACCAGACTGGCCATGCCAACACTGGTACCCCCTCCTGCGCACTGTCACTGTGGCCCCATGGCACCTGCCTCAGACTCCTACCCTGCTGTCTGAACAGGCGAACCAGATTCTGCATCCTCAGCTTCAAACACTGAACCTAGCAGCCTGGCTAATTACCTAAGCTCTCCTTTACCCATCCCTCGGTAAACCAGTGATGGAAGTCATTTTAGAGGCAAGGAGGCCTAGTACTAGAAAATCTTATGCTAACAAATGGAAAAGATTCTGTGCCTGGAATCCATCTCAAGGGATGAGCACAGAAGTGCCCAATTTACATCGGATTTTACAATACTTAACCGAGATGCTTCACAAGGGCCTGTCTTTTTTCCTCAATAAAAATTAAATTCACTCTTCAGCCATTTCAGCTCATTATAACACAGAACCTCCCCTCTTCTCTCATCCACTGCTCAAGCAGTTCTTCAGAGGGGCCAAAAATTTTAAGACCACCCAGGAGAACTCCAACTCCAGCCTGGGACCTTAACTTTGTATTGGAGAAACTCACCCTTCCTCCTTTCGAGCCAGCTGCTACTGCAGATTTAAAATTCCTTTCTTGGAAAACAGCTTTCCTTTTAGCCATCACTTCAGCAAGAAGGGTATCTTGAATTACAGGCCCTTGTGGCAGTCGAGCCTTTCATCATCTTTCATGCGGGCAGGGAGTCCCTCAGGACCAATCCCTCTTTCATGCCAAAGGCGGTATCCAATGTGGCCTTTAATCAGTCCATTCTTTTGCCAACCTTCTTTCCTGATCCACAGAACAAAGGGGGACGGATACTGCACTCCTTAGATGTGCAAAGACAACTTAGATTCTACTTGGACAGGACTAAACCTCAAGGGAAATCTGAACAACTGCTGGTGGCATTTGCTACAGGGACAGAGGGGAAGGCTATTTCAAAGCAAACCATCTCCTGATGTATAAGCCATTGCATTAATTTCTGCTATAAGCACCATGGAAAACATATCCTACAGGGGATCAGACCCCACTCAACCAGGGTTGCGTCTACCTCTACAGCCTTTCTCAGAGGCATACCTACCAGGGACATCCAAGAAGCTGCTACCTGGAGTTCTGTACATACTTTCACCAAGCATTACCATTTGCCAAGTTTCTCTAAATCCAGAGCTAGCTTTGCCACTGCAGTCTTGCAGGGCCTTATAGCTGGTTGTAATGCTATCTAAATTCCTCCTCCCATCCGTAGCTTTGAGAATCTACCCAAATATAATGACTGCAACAGTGAAACACTAAGAACATAGTACAGTTGTGTACACTTACCATAAATGTCGATGTTCGAGTGTATTCACTGTTGCGGTCCTGGTTACCCTTCCTCCAGCCCCCTTGACTTCTTTTCGCTATACCTCTTCTCTCCTTTTCAATGTTTAAAAGCTTTTTGGTGCATTTGCTTTTTTTGTTAGAGGTATAACCTTGTATATTTATAGATTTAATTGCTTCCCATTAGGGGGGCACCTGACATCTGGGGCAAGAAAAACTGATGTAATGATGTCTGCTGCATGTTTTATACCCCTGACGACCTGACGTCATGGAAGAAGAGAGAGCAACCAATGTAGGACCCAAGACTTTGTTAATCAGGCCGACTGAGGGCTACTACAAGCAGATAACCCAAATGTAATGACTGCAACAGTGAATACACTCTAACGTCTACATTTATGGTAAGTGTACACAACTGTACTTTATGTGGTACATAAACAAGCAGGGGGGAACTCCTTTCTAACCACTCTGCAGAGTAGCTGTAGCTCTGTGGAACACAGCCTTGAGTAATCAAGTGCACCTGCAAGCTCCATTCCTGCCAGGCAAACAGATTCACTGGCAGATGACTTGAGCGGAAATCTATTGGACCCACACGAGTGGAAACTGGATCCCAACTCATTCGAACTTCTAATCCACAGGTGGGGGATACCAGAGGTGGACCCCTTTGCTTCCCCCCAAAACCATCAATTGAGCAAATTTTGCACCAGATCTCCCCACAGCCAAGCATGGAAAGTGGATGCCCTATCCTTTACATGGGAAAACCTCTCAATCTATGCCTTTCCCCCTCCTCTCAAAAGTACTACTCAAGATCAAACAGGACAGGCCAAGGACAATCCTTATTGCATCAGACTGGCCACACCAGCACTGGTACCCACTCCTACAGTCTGACAGCAGTGTCACCCTGGCACCTACATCAGACCCCCTCTCTGCTTTCCCAGCAGGAGGGACAGATTTTGCATCCCCTGAACCTAGAAGCCTGGCTTATTCCTGGAGCACATCACCAGCATCCCTCAGCAAACAGGTGCTGGATGTCATCCTTGAGACCAGGAGGCCTAGTACTAGGAAATCCTATTCAGAAAAGTGGAAAAGATGCTCTTCTTGGAGCCAGTGTCAAGGAAAGGAGACAGCCGTGCCTACCTTACCTCAAATCCTAGATTATCTAGCAGAGCTGCTCCACAAAGGCCTATCCTTCTCATCAGTTAAGATTCATGCCTCTGCCATGTCCGCTCATTACAGTACCCGAGCCACTCCTCTTCTCTCACCCTCTGATCAAACAGTTCCTGAGAGGAGCTAACAATTTAAGACCCCCAAGGAGAGCTCCCACTCCTGCCTGGGACCTTAGCTTTGCACTAGAGAAGCCCACACTGCCTGGGACCTTAGCTTTGCACTAGAGAAGCCCACACTTCCCCCTTTTAAGCCTGCAGCTACAGCAGAGTTAAAATTCCTCTCTTGGAAAACCGCCTTACTTCTAGCCATCACTTCAGCAAGAAGACAGTCTTGAGTTACAGGCTCTCTTATGGCTGTGGAACCCTTCATTATCTTCCATGCGGACAGGGTTTCCCACAAAACTAACCCATCGTTTATGCCCAAGGTGGTATCCAGTGTGGTTTTTAAACCAATCCATCCATTTACCAAGCTCTTTTTTTTACCTAATCCTCAGACTAAAAGGGAAAGGATCCTGCATTCCTTGGGTGTGCACAGACAGCTCAGGTTCTACCTTGACAGGACTAAGCATTTCAGAAAAACTGACCAGCTGCTAGTCAGCTTTGCTACAGGTGCAGAGGGCAAGGCCATTTCAAAGAAAACCATTTCCAAATGGATAGCACACTGCATCCATTTCTGCTACAAACACCATGGAAAACCTATCCCACAGAGGAGCAAAACTCATTCCACTACGGGCTACCTCAACTTCTACAGCATTTCTCAGGGGAGTCCCTACCAGGGGCATCCTGGAAGCGGCAGCCTGAAGTTCTGTACACACCTTCACCAAGCATTGCCACTTACCTGTCTTTTTCTAAATCCAGAGCTGGATTTGCCGCAGCAGTCTTACAAGGCCTGCTAGCCAGCCATAATGCTTCTTGACTGCCTCCACCCTTCCTCAGCTTTGGGAATTAACCAAAGTGTGATGACTGCAACAGTGAAACACGAAGAACATAGTACAGTTGTGTACACTTACCATAAATGTAGATGATGATCATCATGTTTCACTGTTGCAGTCATGACTGTAGGGCTCTCCCCTGCCGGCAGGCAACCCTCGGTCGGCCAGAATCCCAAAGTCTGGGTCCGGTGTCGGCTGTTCAACCATGCTCCCTGATGTCAGAGCGCCAGGAGTACAAAGCTGACAGCCGACGCCGTCTTCTCCCGTCTTTCTTGCCGTACGGTGATAGCAGTTCGCAAGTGCCGGTCGGCTGACTCCTGACGATTTTTCCTGATTAACTTCAGTCCGAAGATTTTCTTCTCCACTCAAAGCTAAGTACCCGTTGGGGAAACTTTTTTCTTGCTCCACTCCGATGTTAGAAAAAGTTAATTGTATTTCATGTGGGAAGCAAATACCTCATAAGGATTTTCATTCTTACTGTATTCCTTGCTTAGGCCCTGACCACGACGTAGCTAGTTGTCGGTTTTGTGCTAGATTCAATCAATGTACAATTAAGCGAAGGTACGATTTTGCTTTTCATTACTTCGGTAGGCGCTTTAACTATAAAATGTCGTCTGATACGGTTCCGGCTACCGGAGTTCACAAACGTCGCAAGGATAAAGACAGGCCTCAGAGGTCCAAATCTGATAGCTCACAAGCGGAGCCAGCTTCAGGTTCAGCCATTGTCAGTGAGGTGCTTTTGCAGCCCCTGTCGTCGGCCATTTCAGAACCGATGGCCGAAACGGACTCTCATGAGGAGCCAACCAGGCCTTCAAATATTTCTATTGCAGGACCTTCGGACAGTGCTCCTTGGATGGGTCCGGAGCCGCTGTGCAGGTACCGGCTTCCGAAGGGGTTTTCAGGCCTACTCAGCTTCTAATAAAGGCAAAGCCAAAGACAAAGGCAAAGACTCCTTCTAAATCAAAGACTGCAACACAGGCTTCTTTTGAACTGGCTCCCAAGTCATAGAAACAGTTACTCAAGATGGCGGAGGATTTACTTACTATGATTAGGGGTTCACATCCCCCTCCAGATAAAAGGCCAAGGCAGGATGTTTATTATGATTCCTCTGATCAGGCTTCTGTTTCCTCAGTTTCTTCTGACCAGGAATATTCTTTCCCTCCTTATGAGGATTCTGATTTTGAGGAATCCATTCCTTCAGCTTCTCCTCCTGAGGATTTCTCTTTTGGGGAAACTTTGCATGAAATGAGGGAACATTTCCACTGGGAAGGATAGGAGTATTTTGAATCTAAGAAAAGACTGAGGGATTTTCTTCTTCTTCCCCAACATAGACACCTGGGTATTCCTCCTGTTTTGGATATCGTGGATGATGCCTTTTCGGAGGCTAACTTAACCCCTGACTCTCTTCCTCCTGCTCCTGTTAAGCCTGATAGATATTACAGGGTTCCTGATTCCCACCAGTTTTTATACAAGAACCCTTCTGCTGACCCTGAAACCATTTCTCAGGGTCCTAAGGGAGTTAAGGCCACTTCTGCCAAAAATCTCATTCCTACTGAAAAGGATTCTTGATCCTTAGAAAGATGGGGCAAAAAGGTGTACACTTCTGCTACTTTGTCCATTAGGGCTTTAAACTGTCAGTTTCATATGCTGAAATACCAGCAATTTCTCTTGTCTGTTTTAAAACAAAAGCTTACTTCCATTTCTGCCTGTGCAGATAAGGAATTACATGACTTATTGCATGCCATTGAACAAGTTGGGAAGCATGGTTTACACTGTGGATTTGATGCCTTGGAGGCTTCTTGTAGGGCTGCGGCCTCCGGCACCGTCATTAGAAGGCATGCATGGCTAAAGGAACAAAATTTGCCTGAACAAGTAAAGGCTAAATTATTGGATGCTCCTGTTCAGCATAATGTTTTGTTTGGATCAAAAGCTGAAGAGGTGATTAAAAAGATGGAGGATAAGGTGAAATCCATGCAAACTGTTAAAGATTTCTTACAAGTACAGCCACCTAGATTTAGCAGGAATTGGCCTTCAAAAAATTGGTCCTTTCCCACTTCAGACAGGCCTCAGAGGGGTAGATATAGACGCTCCAGAGGAAGGCCTCAAACACAAGCTTTTTATAGACCAAGACAGTGGACTGCTTCCACCCCTAGGGGAGGAGAGGACAGGTCACAAACTCAAAGGAAACAAACTCAATGAACTCCCTCTGTTGGGCTACAGGAACTTCTTGCCTGGAAGCCCCTTTCGGAGGAAAACTCTCTTTTTTATCAAAATTGGACTCGAATACCCAAGACAAGTGGGTTTTGGATGTGGTTTTAAGAGGTTACAAATTCCATTTTCATACCTTGCCAAGGCCAAGCGGATGGCCAGACCTTCCAAAACGTCAATGGACGGAGGCCTTAAACCAGGTGGAAGCTCTTTTGGCTATGAATGCCATAGAACTGGTTCCACTTTCAGAGATGGGAAAAGGTTTTTACTCAATGCTCTTTCTAGTCCCAAGGAAGCAAAACTCATGGAGACCCATTCTGGATCTGTCGGTCTTGAACACCTTTCAAGAGATTCCAAAATTCAAGATGCTTACTCTACAGCAGCTACTTCCAATGCTGTCCAGAGATGCATGGATGGTAACTTTGGATTTAAAGGAGGCATATTTACACATTCCCATCAGGCAGGATCGCAGAAAATACCTCCGGTTCAAGGCCGGATCGAGGCACTTTCAATTCTCTGCGCTGCCTTTTGGATTGTCTATTGCGCCCAGGGTCTTCACCAAATGCCTGGCTCCAGTAGTAGCTTACTGCAGACTCGAGGGAATTCAAATTTACCGTTTTCTGGACGATTGTCTAATTCAGGCATACAGCAAGGATGTCTTACTCCAGCATCTAGAATTTGTACAGAACCTCCTCAAGTTCCTGGGATTCTCTATAAACATAAAGTCAAATTTGACACCATCACAACAGATAACTTTTCTGGGTGCTCTTCTAAACACCACAACCCAGATGGCATTTCTGACATCCGAAAAACAATTACAGCTGGCTTCAACTTTCAAAACCTTGGCAACTTTAACTCAACTGTCTGCAAAGAAATTCCTGCAGGCTTTGGGTTACATGGCCTCCTGCATCCTTCTCGTACCATATGCAAGACTACACATGAGGAAAATACACTGGTACCTAAAAAGTGTATGGTCTCAGCATTGCCACAGTTGAGACATACTGATCTCCGTCCTTCCTTGCCTTCAAAAGGAATTTCTTTGGTGGTCCAGGGCATATGTTCTAAACAAAGGGAAACCCTTCCGTCTGCCTCCTGCTACTCAGATTCTAACCACGGATTCCTCGGATTATGCTTGGGGAGCCCATTTTCAGGGCAACTGTCTGCAGGGCCTTTGGACAAAGGATCAGAAGCACCTGCATATCAATTTAAAGGAAATGTTAGCCGTTCAGAAAGCTCTATTGGCCTTCAGGAATTTTTTACAACCAGGACAACTACTAATACGGACAGACAACACCACAGTTATGTGGTACATAAACAAGCAAGGGTGATCTCATTCCTACCCCCTTTGCAGACTAGCCATGGATCTATGGAACACAGCTCTAGCTTGCGATCTGGATCTTCAAGCTCAGTTTCTACCAGGGAAACAAAACTTCCTGGCAGACAGTCTCAGCAGAAACCTTTCTGATCCACACGAGTGGATGCTGGACACCAAAATATTCAGGATGATAACAGCAGTCTTGGGGATGTCCTCACATAGACCTCTTTGCATCTCATCTCAGTCATCAACTACAGAATTTTTGCACCAGGTCTTTCCACAGAGAAGCTTGGAAAGTGGATGCCCTGTCTTTCAGTTGGAGGAACCTCTCGGGATATGCCTTTCTGCCTCTTCCTCTTCTTCCATGGGTCTTATCGAAGATAAAACAGGACAAGCCCAAGATAATCTTGCTGGCTCCAAATTGGCCTCTGCAGTTTTGGTATCCAACTCTCTAAACAACCTATGTCTGGAGCCCCCTTGGGTTTTACCTTGGTCTCAGAACCTTCTGTCCCAACATCAGGGTCAGGTTCTACACACTCATGTCAGAACTCTAAGCCTGGCTAATCCAGGGCCTTTGATTTCTTCTTTCCTACCCAAGCAGGTTATGGATGTCATTTTAGAAGCCAGACGTCCTAGCACTAGAAAATCTTATGCAGGAAAATGGAAAAGATTTTGTTCCTGGATGCAGGCTCAGGATTCTGATCCTCTTCTTCCTAACATTACCTTAATTTTACTTTACTTGACATATCTCTTACATGAGGGTCTCTCTTTCTCTTCCATTAAGATACATGCCTCTGCTATTTCTGCTCATTATAATACAGACCCTCCCATCTTTTCCCACCAGCTCATGAGACAGTTTCTCAGAGGAGCTAAGAACTTAAGACCTCCTAGATCTCCTCCTATTCCTGCTTGGGATCTCAACTATGTATTGGAAAAACTAACCTTGCCTTCTTTTGAGCCTGCTGCCTCTTCTGACATCAAGTTTTTATCTTGGAAGACCGCTATCTTGTTAGCCCTAACCTCTGCCAGGAGAGTTTGAGTTACAAGCTCTTGTGGCTGTGGAACCTTATATTATTTTTCATCAAGACAGGGTATCTTTGACGACTAATCCTACCTTCATGCCTAAGGTGGTTTCCAAAGTGGCTTTAAATCAAACTATCCACTTGCCAACCTTTTTCCCCACTCCTCAAAATAAAGGGGAAAGGATCTTACATTCCTTGGATGTACACAGACAACTACGTTTTTACCTGGACAGAACCAAGGACATCAGAAAATCAGAACAATTATTTGTTTCTTATGCTTCAAGTTCCCAAGGTAAAGCCATTTCTAAACAGACCATTTCTAAATGGATTGCTCATGGAATCAGATTTTGTTATTCACACCATGGAAAGCAAATCCCAGGTAGTGTACGGACTCATTCCACCAGAGCGGCTGCCACTTCTGCGGCCTTCCTCGGGGGAGTTCCTACCAAAGACATTTTGGAAGCTGCAACTTGGAGTTCAGTGCATACTTTCTCTAAGCACTACAATCTACCTCTCTACTCTAAGTCTAGAGCAGGCTTTGCCTCTGCAGTCTTGCAGGGCCTTCTAGCCGCCCCTTCTTTTTTATGACCACCTCCCTTTCAGCTTTGGGATTCTACCCTACAGTCATGACTGCAACAGTGAAACACGATGAACATAGTACAGCTGTGTACACCTACCATAAATGTAGATGTTAGAGTGTCTTCACTGTTGCAGTCTGGGTTTCCCTCCCTCCTGTCCCCTCATGTTTACTTTTGTGTAGTTCCTTTTTTCACCATTCTTCTGAGGTGTATTTGCAAAGGTTATGGGACCTTTTTCATTTTGGGACTCCTGACATCTATGGCAAGAAAAACTGGAGAAGATGGTGTCGGCTGTCAGCTTTGTACTCCTGGCGCTCTGACGTCAGGGAGCATGGTTGAACAGCCGACGCCGGACCCAGACTTTGGGATTCTGGCTGACCGAGGGCTGCCTGCCGGCAGGGGAGAACCCTACAGTCATGACTACAACAGTGAAGACACTCTAACATCTACATTTATGGTAGGTGTACACAACTGTACATTTGAGTGTATTCACTGCACTCCTGGTTACCCTTCCTCCAGCCCCCTGACTTCTCTATGCTTTCTACCTTTACTCTTTTTGGCCATATTTTGTGGCTATGGTATTTACTTTTTATTGGAGGTGTTCCACACCATGTAATTGCTTCGTAGTTTGGGGGCTCCTGACATCTGGGGCAAGAAAAACTGATGTAATGGCGTCTGCTGCATGTTTTATGCCCCTGACGTCATGGAAGAGGTGACAGCATCCGACGCAGAAATCCTAAGACTCAAGACTGTGGTATTTGGGCCGACTGAGGGCTACCTGCAGGCAGATAACCCAAGTGTGATGACTGCAGCAGTGAATACACTCTAACATCTACATTTATGGTAAGTGTACACAACTGTACTTTTCAGACATTTGAGTGTAGGCTTGTGTCCAGCCTGCCGTCACTCCACAGAATGGATATGGCCAGTAAAAAGAAACAAGGCAAGCATGCTTCCCGTACTTCTGATCCACAGGTGGCTTGGCAAGTCTTCACCCAAAGCATTTTCAGTGCTCTCATGTCCCTCAGACCTCCCCCAGGGGTTTCAGTCCCTGTCTCCCCATGGCCTGCTAGTTCACAAAAGAGGGTTAGGGAAGAGTCCTCTTCTGAAAAGGCTTCCTCCTCTGAGGAGTCTCTCGTGTACTCTACACATCCCCTGCACACTAGACTGTGCCTCCTCCCCTGAGGAAGATTCTGATGGAACTGATTCTCCAGTAGTGGAGATTTCATGGTGACACTTTGACCAGGATGCAAGAACATTTTCACTAAGAAAGCACTGAAATAAGACATTCAAAAACGTCACTATGACACTTCCAGTCCCTCAACTGTTCCTTCTATCCTTCCACCCTTCTTGGATGCTTTTGCATCCCCTAGTAAGACTCCTGATTCTCAACCTCTGGCACCTAAAAAAAAAAAAAAAAAAAAAAAAGACATTTTATAAGGTGCCTGCAGATTGCAAGTAGTTATTCAGAGCACTCTCAGCTGACCCATCAGTTATCACTGCGTCCTCTGACAAACCCTCAAGACGACTTCTTTCTTACCTTCTGACAAGGACGGTAGGTATTTGGGGAGACTAGGCAAGAAAGTTTATACTTCGTCACCCTTTCATTTAGGGCAGTTAACTATCAAACCCATATGACAAAGTACTCATTAGCGTTCTTGTCACAGCTGTCTAAAATAATTTCTGAACTACCCAAATCCGAGAATAAGTCTCTAGCTGCATCCCTGCTGGCTAATGCTTCCCAAGTCACCAGACACTCATTCAAATGTAGCTGTGATGCTGTAGAGGTTTTTGCTAGGGCAGCTGTCTCTGGGTCTGTCCCTAGAGATTTGCTTGGCTTAGACTTACAGCCCTGGCCAGAGGATATTTAAATCCAAATTGATGGATGCTACCCTGGACATAGAAGTCCTGTTTGGCTCTCTGGCTACATAACTCTTCAAAACATTGCAGGAGAAGGGTAAGGAGATGAAAGATCTTAAACACCTCCTAGTTTCTGCTTTCCCCAGAATTCCAGAGAAATTATCCCTTTAAACCAGCCTTTGTCAGAAGGCAGTCCAGACCAGCTCAACCCAAGATAGAGACCTGGAAAGAGGCACCAATCCTTTTGGACTCCACAGCAAACTCCAGCAGCCCTTTCCAGACAGGCCAGGGTCCGTCTGACTACCTGAACCTCCTTGCTCACGCTCCCCTTTCCCTTTGACTCTCCCTCTCAAGCCCTGCTTGGAAAGAGATTACCAGAGACCTTTGGGTACTTTCCGTAATAGAAAAGGGATACTTCATGGTGTGGGAGTCACTACCACCATTCAGGTGCCTGTCAACCACCCAAAGAGCAACTACCACTGTTACCACCGGCTCGTCAAATGCTTCTAGATCAAGGCACCATCCAACTTGTCCCCCCGCCTTTTAGAAGAAAGGGATTCTGTTAGTTATTCCTAGTACCAAGGAAGGTAGGTCCCTGGAGACGCATTTTAGGCCTCTTTCCTAAACGCCTTCCTGAAGGTACCCTCTTTCAGGGTGGTGACCGTACAAAAACCCTATTTCCCTGATGTTCATCGTGTTTCACTGCTGCAGTCATTACACTTGGGTTATCCTGCCGTCAGGCAGTCCCGCAGTCGGCCAGCGTTCCAAAGTCTTGGTCCGGCATCGGTTGCTGTCGCTTCTTACCTGACATCAGTGCGCCAGGGGTATATAAGATGCAACCAACACCATTATATTCAGTCTTTCTTGCCGTGCGGTGCCCGAAGCAGAAGCAGTTCGCAAGTGCCGGTCGGCCTACTCCTGAGATTTTCAGTCGAATTTCAGAACCAAAATCTTCTATAAAGCTAAGTACCCCGTTGGGGAAACTTTTTCTTGCCTCAGACCGATGTCAGTAAAAGGTAATAATTGTATTTCTTGTGGGAAGCAAATACCTCATAAGGATTTTCATTCTTACTGTATCCCATGCCTAGGCCCAGACCACGACGTCACTGGCTGTCAAGTTTTGTGCTAGGTTTAACAAGTGCACTATTAAACGTCTGTTTGATTTTGCCCGACATTATTTCGGCAGAAAATTCAATTATACCATGCCGTTGGAGCAACCGACGACCGGGATTCACAAAAAGCGCAAAGATATAAGGACAGGCGTCCGAGGCCCAAAACTGACTACGAGGCCTCTTCTAGGCCAGTCACCGGATGTTCATCGTGTTACACTGCTGCAGTCATCACACTTGGGTTATCCTGTCGTCAGGCGGTCCCGCAGTTGGCCAGAGTTCCAAAGTCTTGGTCCGGCGTTGGTTGCTGTCGCTTCTTCCTTGACGTTAGTGCGCCAGGGGTATACAAGAGGCATCCAATACCATTTTCTTCAGTCTTTCTTGCCACGCGGTGCCCGAAGCAGAAGCAGTCTGCAAGTGCCGGTTGGCCAACTCCTGTAATTTTCAAATCGAATTTCAGACCGAAGTCTTCAATAAAGCTAAGTATCCCATTGGGGAACCTTTTCTTGCCTCAGTCCGATATCAGAAAAAGTTAACAATTGCATTTCTTGTTGGAAGCAAATACCTCATAAGGACTTTCATTCTTATTGTATTCCTTGCCTAGGCCCTGACCACGAAGTCACTAGTTGCTGTTTTGTGCTAGGTTTAATAAACGAACTATCAAACGTCTGTCTGATTTTGCCCGACATTACTTTGGTAGGAAATTTAATTATACCATGCCGTCAGAGCAACCGACTACCGGCATGCATAAAAAACGCAAGGATAAGGACAGGCAGCCTAGACCCAAACCAGACTCCGAGGCCTCTGCTGGGCCTGTCGCTGGTTCTCCTGTCTTCAGTGAGGCGCCTACGCAGCCCCTGACTACTGCTGATTTAGAACCACAGACTGCTTCTGATTCACAAGCGGAGAGCACTAGGCCGCCGCAGCCATCTTCATTAGACCCTTCCGACTCCAGAACCGAAGGAGGTTCCAGTGCAGTAGAAACACCTTTGGTTGCAGAGGGTGTCTTCAGACCGACTACACTCACCATTAAATCTTATGCTAAGCTAAAAACTCCATTAAAAACAAAAAAGACTGTGCATCAGTCTCCAGTGCAAGGCCCCATGCCTAAGAAACAGATGCTTAAGATGGCCGAAGATTTAATTACCCTAATCAGGGGTTCCCATCCCCCTCCTGATAAAAGGCCAAGACCAGAGGAAGATTATGCTTCCTCTGACCAGGTTTCCATTTCCTCGGATACCTCCGAGGAACAGGAATACTCTTTTCCCCCTTATGAAGATTCTGATGCTGAAGAGTCTATTCCCTCAGCATCTCCTCCAGAAGACTACTTCTTTGGGGAAACTTTACATACCATGAGGGAACATTTTCACTGGGAAGGCCAGGATTACTCTGATTCTAAGAAAAGGCTCCAAGAGTTCCTTTTACTTCCCCAGCACAGGCCACTTGCAATCCCTCCTGTGTTAGACATTGTGGATGATGTTTACTTAGAATCTAGTCTTAATCCAGACTCTCTACCTCTGGCTCCAGCCAAACCAGACAGATACTACACAGTCCCTGACTTAAACAAGTTTCTATGTAAAAGCCCTGTTGCTGACCCAGAAACAATTTCCCAGGGTCCCAAAGTGGTTAAGGCCTCTATTGCTAAAAATCCTGTACCCTTTGAAAGGGATTCCAGAGCACTAGATAGATGGGGAATGAAGGTATACACCTCAGCTACTCTAGCTATGAGAGCCTTGAATTGCCAGTTCCACATGCTGAAATATCAATAATTCCTGTTGTCGCAATTAAAACAAAAAATGAGCACACATTCAGAGCAGCCTGATTTTAAGGAAATGCAGGATCTGTTACATGCAGCTGAACAGGTGGGCAAACATACTTTACAATGTGGCTTTGATTCATTGGAAGCTTCCTGTAGAGCAGCAGTGACTGGGTCTGTCATACGTAGGCATGCTTGGTTAAAAGAACAAACCCTACCAGATCATGTTAAAGCAAAGTTACTGGATGCACCTTTACAACAGGATGCTTTATTTGATGTAAAAGCAGTTGTTTTAAAAAAAAATGTAGGATAAGGCAAAAACTATGCAGACGGTCAAGGATTTTTTACAGGTTCAACCCCCTCGCTTCAGCAGAAATTGCCCAACAAAAAACTGGTCCTTTCCAGCATCTGACAGACCACAGAGGGGCAAATACAGATGCCCAAGGGGTAGAGGTCAGTCACAAGGCCCTTACAAACCTCACCAATGGGGAGCCGCTACCCTGAAAGGAGGGGAAGACAGGCCCCAAACTAACAGAAGACAAACACAATGACTTAATCCTCAGACTGCCAAGCAAATCTCTCTTGGCAGCTCCCTTGGGAGGAAAATTAGCTATTTTTGCAGACAACTGGCACATCGTCACAAACTACAAATGGGTCCTAAACATTGTTTCACAAGGATATAAATTCCACTTTCACACCTTGCCAAGGATAAAAGGAATGCCAAACCTGCCACCAAATCAGTGGGCGGAGGCTCAAAAGCAAATTACAGCTCTCATGAACATGAGCGCCATTCAACAGGTACCTACACAGGAGCAAGGACAAGGATTTTACTCAAGACTCTTTCTAGTCCCCAGAAAGGACAAAGCCTGGAGACCCATTCTGGGCCTTTCAATTCTAAACACCTATCTCCAAGTACCCAAATTCAAGATGCTCACACTACAGCAGCTTCTTCCCATGCTGGGCAAGAAGGCTTGGCTAGTAACGTTGGATCTCAAGGAGGCATACCTGCATGTCCCTATCAGACAAAATTGCAGAAGATACCTCCGTTTCATTGCAGGTTCAACTTGTTATCAATTCTTTGCACTGCCCTTTGGCTTATCTACTGCGCCCAGGGTCTTCACAAAATGCCTGGCACCAGTAATTGCATAATGCAGACAGAGGAATTCAAATATATCCATACCTGGACGACTGCCTTATTCAAGCAGAAAGCAAGGGCATTCTTTTAAAGCATCTGGCGTTTGTCAAACACCTTTTAAGTTGCCTAGGGTACACAGTAAATGAAAAGAAATCAAAACTAGTGCCCTCACAGAACATAACATTCCTGGGTGCCAGCTTGAATACAGCGGCCCATATGGCTTACCTCATGCCAGACAAGCAACAACAGCTGACTCAATACTTCAAAATGATGGCAACAAAGACCCAACTCCCTGCAAGAAAAATTCTGCAGGCCTTGGGATTCATGGCATCTTGCATACTCCTAATACCATTTGCAAAACTGCATACGAGGAAATTACAATAGTACCTGAAAATAGTATGGACTCAGCACAGCCACAGCTTGGAAACAATGATACCACTCATTCCCTGCCTTCAACAGGAGTTTCTGTGGTGGGCACAGGTATGTCACCTCAACAAAGGTCAGCCTTTCACCTTACCCACAGCCAGGCAAACTATCACAACAGATGCGTCGGACTATGCCTGGGGAGCACACATGGCAGGACAGTGCATTCAGGGCAAATGGGCTACAGATCAAAGGCATCTGCATATCAGTCAAAAAGAAATGCTAGCTGTACAGAATGCCTTAACAGCTTTCAAGGGCCTCTTACATCCAGGACAACTCCTAATAAAGACTGACCACACCACACCACATTAATGTGGTACATAAACAAGGGGGCACACTCCTACCCCCTATGCAGGCAAGCAATGACCTTGTGGAACACAGCACTGACTTTCCAAGTTCAACTACAAGCACATTTCCTGCCAGGAAAGAAAAATACATTGGCAGATGACCTAAACAGAAACATCATGGATCCCCACGAGTGGAAACTGGATCCACAAGTATTTGCAATGATAACTCAAAAATGGGGACGCCCAGACATAGATCTGTTTGCCAACCCCCAAAACTACCAACTTCGAAAATTTTGCACAAGGACATTCCACCCACTAGCTTGGAAAGTGGACGCCCTCTCACTCAGTTGGAAAACATTAACAGTGTATGCTTTTCCTCCACTGCCACTTCTAGCAAAGGTGCTGCTGAAAGCCCGATTAGAGAGACCACAAATGATGCTCATTGCTCCAGACTGGCCACGCCAACACTGGTATCCAATACTAAGGAACATGGTCGATGGCCCACCATGGATTTTACCCCAAATTCCTCATCTGCTCACTCAGCAAAACAATCAGATTCTACACAGCCAGCTCAAGACCTTAAATCTGGCTGCATGGCAAATTACCTAAACAACCAGCCAACACCTCTTCCTAAAGCTGTTATGGATGTCATTCTGGAGGCCAGGAGGCCCAGCACCAGGAAAACCTATTCAGACAAATGGAAAAGATTTTTACCCTGGAACCAGGCTGAAGGCCAAAACCCACTTGCTCCAAACATTCCTCAGATTCTAAAATATTTAACTGAGATGCTGCACAAAGGACTTTCCTTTTCATCTATTAAGATCCACGCCTCAGCGATTTCAGCTCACTACAACACGGATCCTCCTTTATTTTCACATCCACTCCTAAGACAGCACCTCAGAGGGGCTAAGAACATAAGACCGCCCAGGAGAGCACCAACACCAACTTGGGATCTCAACTTTGTTCTGGAAAAACTTACACTACCACCCTTTGAACCAGCTACTTCAACTGATGTAAAGTTTCTTTCATGGAAAACTGCCCTGCTACTAGCAATAACTTCAGCTAGAAGAGTTTCAGAGCTACAAGCTCTAATGGCAGTGGAGCCTTTCCTCATTTTTCATCAAGACAGTCGCTCTACGGACTAACCCTTCCTTTATGCCAAAGGTGGTATCTAGTGTGGCCCTAAACCAAAACCATTCATTTACTCACCTTTTTTCCAAACCCCCGGAACAAAGGAGAAAGACTCCTGCACTCTTTGGACATTCACAGGCAATTACGTTACTACTTGGATAAAACTAAGGCTTTCAGGAAAAACTGACCAGCTCT
Source organism: Protopterus annectens (assembly GCF_019279795.1). Lineage (NCBI taxonomy): Eukaryota > Metazoa > Chordata > Ceratodontiformes > Protopteridae > Protopterus > Protopterus annectens. The sequence continues at coordinate 179,452,676 of NC_056749.1, forward strand.
TTGTATCCTATGCTTCAGGATCACAGGGAAAAGCTATCTCAAAACAGACAATTTCAAAATGGATAGGACATTGTATACGTTTTTGTTACACACATCATGGGAAAACAGTACCTACTAGCATTAGGTCCCACTCCACCGGGGCTACAGCTACATCAACAGCCTTTCTCAGGGGGATACCAACCAAGGATATTTTGGAAGCTGCAACTTTGAGCTCAGTGCACACCTTCACCAAGCACTATCACTTGCCTCTATACTGTAAGACTAGAGCTGGCTTTGCCACTGCAGTTCTGCAGGGCCTACTAGCTTCTCCAAACCCTGTTTAACTTCACCACCCATCCTTAGCTTTGGGATTCAACCCAAGTGTGATGACTGCAGCAGTGTGACACGATGAACATAGTACAGTTTTGTACCTACCATAAATGTAGATGTTCGAGTGTTCACACTGCTGCAGTCCAGGTTACCCTCCTTCCATCCCCTCTGAACTAGCTGAATCTTTCTATACCTTTCTATCTTATACAACCTTTGTGGTGTATTTGCTTGTAACTGAAGGTATTTGTATTTTTCTGTACATGTTTCATTGGCAATATGTATTGCCCTCCTACTAGGGGGCACCTGACATCTGGGGCAAGAAAAACTGAAGAAAATGGCGTCTGATGCCTCTTGTATACCCCTGGTGCACTGACGTCAGGGAAGAAATGACAGCAACCGACGCCGGACCAAGACTTTGGAACTCTGGCCGACTGCGGGGACCGCCTGACGGCTGGATAGCCCAGGTGTGATGACTGCAGCAGTGTGAGCACTCTAACATCTACATTTATGGTAGGTACAAAACTGTACTTTCTCCGGTTTTCAGCTAGGCGCTTTCGCAGCCCCTGACTACCGCTTCTTTTGAACCACAGGCTGCTTCCGACCCCCACGTGGAGATGGCTGGGTCTTCGGATTCTCAAAATTTAGGGCCTACGGACACTGTCTCTTCAGAGGGATCTGGAGCAGCTGAACAACCCTTGGCTTCAGAGGGTGTATTCAGACCTACTCAACTAACCATCAAATCTTCTGCCAAGACTAAAACCCCTTTAAAGAAGCAAGTCCAGCATTCACCAGGACAGGCCATGCCTAAAAAACAGATGCTCAAAATGGCCGAAGACTTAATTACTTTGATCAGAGGTTCCCATCCCCCTCCTGATAAAAAGCCTAGATGGGCTTACTTCAAGCCTTCATGGCCTCAATAGACAGAAACCATGCTTATCTTCATATTCCAGTCCACCCCAACTAAAAGAAATATCCAATGATTTTCGGTAGCCTCTGGACACACAGTTTTGTGCTTTACCCTTTGGACTTTCTGCTGTCCCAAGGGTTTTCACAAAGTGTCTAGCACCAGTGGTGGCATTCCTCAGATTGCATGGCATCCAAATCTTCCATATTTGGGCAATCTTCTTTTTCAGGCAGACAGTCCAGCATTGCTACAGCAGGACCTCAACCGTGCAGTCAGCATACTTCTTTCTCTGGGATTCACAGTAAATTATCAAACGTCAGCCCTCACCCAAACACAGGACCAAATTTTCCTGGGATGCAAGATTCAAACAGACCCCATGAAAGTCTCTCTCCCCACCCAGAAAGCTCAGGAGCTCACTGCCTTCTTTGAGTCTCATTCCCCTGTCCCACATTTCAGCCAGGACCTTTCTCGGGACCCTAGGCTTTATGACCTCCATCATCCCAATGCTCCCTCTGGCAAAAATGCACATGAGGAAATGGCAATGGTACCTGAAGTTGGTGTGGACTCTGCTCGCGCACCCGCTGGAGTTCCAAATTCCCCTTCTCCCCTGCTTGAAGAAAGAAATACATTGGTAGATTCAGCAACTCTCTACCAATCCAGGGCTCACACTCCATCCTCTTCCACCAGTACAGGAAATATATACAGACTCTTCAGACTGAGGCTGGGGAGCAGCCTTCCGTGCCATGAAAGCACAAGGCACCTGGTCACACACTCGGAGAAGATCCCATCAGCATAAAAGAAAGTGAGAGCACTACTCTTGGCACTTCAGGCCTTTCAGTCTGTCCTAACCCCAGGACCCTTAAAAGTTGTTAAGACAACTTGACAGTGCTGTGGTATGCAAACAAGCAGGGGGTAAGCACCAAGTCTTGCATCCTTTGCAGGCTAGTTCTACAGGTATGGGATCTGGCAGTCAAATTGTAGACACCCCTTCAAGCAATGTACATTTCCTCCAGCATAAATGTTTTGACAGACGCACTCATGGATGCTTCACAGGGATGTGTTTTTGGACATTGTCCACCAGTGGGGTATGCCACAAGTGGATCTCTGTGCCTCCCCTTTGAACTGACAGTTTCCTCTTGTTTTGTGCCAGAGACCCACATCCTTTGGCCTGGAAGGTGGACACCATCAGCTTGTCATGGAGAGAGATGTTCCTGTATGCATTCCCTCCCCTGCCTCTCATCTCAAGAATACTACTGAAGATTCAGCTGGACAGACCATAAATCTTGTTGGTGACCCCCTTTTGGCCAAGATAGCATTGGTTCCTCTTAGTCCTGTGTTTAGCCAAAGGAGTCACCACAATTGCCCCACAGAGTGGACCTGCTCACACAACACAAGGGCACCCTCATTCACCCCCACTTGTTAATTCTACAGGTGAGATTGTGTTGATAGGGCCTTAATTCCTTTCATGCCTCTTTTTTTCAGAGGACGTGCTAAGGGTACTGCAGGAAGCCAGGAAACCCAACATGAAGAAATCTTTATCGTAATGGAAAAGATTTTCATTATGAGGTGCCCCGCTTAATTTGGACCCACTAACAGTTGACTTTCCCACAGTACTGTCATACCTAGCTGATTTGTTGCATGCTGGGCTGAGAAATTCTTCAGTGAAAGTGCACTTTAGCCATCTCTGCCTCTCTAACCTTCCTTGGATTCCAGGTTTGAGGCCAAACAATTCTTGAAAGGTGTCCTCCACATGAGACCCCCCCCCCCAAAGAGACCAGCTCCACCTCCCTGGGATCTTAACTTTTTCTTTTCTTTTTTCTTTTTTCATTTAGAAAAACTGACCTTGGCCCCATTTGAACCAGCAGCTTCTGCCTCCCTAAAATTCTGCTTCTGGAAAGCTCTCTTCCTTCTGGCAATCACTTCTGCCAGAAGGGTTTTGGAATTACAGGCCCTTATAATTCCCCCCTCCCTTCCCAGTCTTCCATAAGGAAAGGGTTTCTCTCCATGCTAACCCCTCCTTCATGCTTATGGTGGTCAAGTTATTATAGGTTCATAGGTTCATACTAGGCTATCTGCCCTAGGGCATTTATAAGCCTAGCCAGAGTGTGTGTGGCTTTCACCACCCCTTAGGATGAGAATACTATACCCATTAGTTTGCTGTGCCTCTGTCCAGCAGTGATACAGAGATGATTCCCGGGGTAACCTACGATCTCCCATCCACTCGTCAAGATTTCTCTTGAACAGAGTCAGTGAGGGGCTCTGCCTCACATGGACTGGGATTCTGTTCCATAGTGTAGGGAGTCTCTGGGTGATGAATCTGTCCCTCCAGCACGTCCTATTTATATCCGTGTTGAGGTTTGTCTCTTGTTCTCGTGGCTCTGGTGGATTTGGATTTTTTGAGGTGGAGCATGTCCATTAATTCCGGGTTGGACATGGCCTTGTATGTCAGGCACAGATCACCTCTGAGCAGACGGTATGCGACTGAATAGAGCTGGAGTTTCTTCAGTCGGGCATCATTATGACATATGTTTGAGCCTTTATCCTTTTGGTGAGGAACTTTTGGGGTCTTTCCAACTGCTGCAGGTGTCGGGTAAGGTACATTCAATGGGCGTTGTACTCAATCATTGGTCTGATAAGTGAAGAGTACAGGGGTACAATGACCTCTCCTGATCTGGATGTGAATCCCTTCATGATCAGGTGGGCAATGTAGAAGGTCTTCCTAACCACTTTGGCAATGTGAGTGTCAAAAGAGAGGTTACTGTCAACTTGGGTCCCCAGGTCCCTGATAACTTCTTCCGTGTTTAATGGAGTACCACCTATGTGGTAATTAGGGGTTACCTTGTTTTTCCCAAAGGGTATGACTATACATTTTTTGGCATTTAGCTTAAGGCCATGGCTCTGGCACCAGTTATCCATTTCTATGAGACCTCTCTGGAGGATGTCTGTGTCTGATGGAGTGTCAATTATGGTGCCCAGTTTGCAGTCATCTGCAAATTTTGTCAGCCACAATCCCCTATGTTTGCCTGCACTTCAGAAAAATAAATGCCGAACAAGAGGGGCCCAGGACTGAGCCCTGTGGGACACCTCGTGACCGGCTTAGAGTCTGACATGGCACCAGCAACTCTAACCCTGTGTGTTCTGTCCTTGAGCCAGTTTGCAACCCATCTTGTGACATATGGGTTTACATCTAAGCTGGTGAGCTTTTCTATGATGCCCGAGTGGGGTATTGTGTCGAATGCTTTTGCTAGGTCAAGGTAGGCTGTGTGAACTGCCTTACCCTCATCAATGGCCTTAGTGACTGTTTCGAAAAAGTCAACCAAGTTCAAGAGGCAGAATCTGCCCTTGACAAAGCCAAATTGGGTAGGATCCAGTGTCTGTAGGTCTCCAATGTCTTTATTTATGAGTTCCATTATGATCCTCTCCATAGCTTTGCAGACAAGGCTCGTCAAGCTTATGGGGCAGTAATTTCCAGGGTCCGTAGAAGCACCGCCTTTGTGGAGTGGGACCACAGTTGCCGTACGCCATTCTTTGGGTACGTATCCTGTAGTAAGGCTAAGATTAAACAGCAGCCTTATGTGTGGGTTTAGTTCCTCATTGAGTTTGTGTAGCACACAGCCGGGGACACCGTCCGGTCCCATTGATGCTGTGTTTTTTGCTTTAGAGAGAGCAGCTCTCACCTGGGCATCTGAGATGTTTGGGAGGCTAGACTCTGGTGGGATAGATATTTCTCCTTTTGGGGGGGGGGGAATTTGCACTGAACCTGTCTGCCAGTATGTTGGCAATGTCTGTGGGTTCAGTGATTTTTATCATTTTGGACTAATTCTGAGCATATCTGGGAGTTTCCACCCTGGTTTCTAACATAGCTAAAGAAGGCTTTATGATTGTCTTTTGTGTCATTAGCGATTTTTCTCTCAAAGTTGGCCTTGGATGATTTTATGAGTGATCGTAGTGTTTTTCTAGTATTGATCAGAGATGCCTTCCCATTTAGGGATTTTGCTCTGTCATGTAGTAGCTTTCTCCTCTTGTTGTAGAGTTTGTTTATGGCTGGAGTCCACCAGACCGGGTGCCTGCCTTTGGTGGAAAAGGTCTTGATTTTATTAGGGATTGCTTGATCCATACATTCCTGGAGGTGCTCGTAGAAGGCATTTGTAAGGGTTTCAGCAGCGTGGGTTGTGGTTTCCACTGGCTCGGGGGCCTTGAAGGATACCACTCCAGTCTTAAGAAGTGTGAAGTTTGCTTTTGAGAAGTTCTTCACTGTGGTCTTTTTGCTGGGGTGGGGGCGGGATGTGGATCTCCAGTGAGATTAATTTATGGTCTGATCTCACCAATGAGGGATATACTTCGGTGTGGAGCATTTTGTCCCCATGTTTGTGATGATCAGGTCTAGTATATTTTCTCCTCTTGTGGGAATGGTGACTAGTTGTTCCATAGCATTTGAGTTTATGAACTCAAGGAACCTTTGGGCTAGGGTGTTGGGGCTTGAGTAATGTTCCCAGTCTATGTTTGGGTAGTTGAAGTCACCCAATATGATGGTGTTTGGAGAGACATTTATACTCTCCAGTGTCTTCAGGAAGGCTGTGTGGGTTTCCTGAGTTTGAGAAGGTGGTCTGTAGCATGTTACAGACTGTAGGGCAGTTTTACCTATGGTTAATTGCACCTGGATGGTCTCCGATGCTTCGTGCGTTGCCACTAACCTGGAGGTGTGGGTATCGTTTATGAATATGGATACTCCCCCTCCTTTTGTAGTTCGGTCCGGATTTTGGGGCCGGAACGCATGATATGAGGTATAACCTGATAGTGCTGGGGTGCTCTCAGGAGCCTTGAACCAGGTTTCAGTCACAGCACAAACATCGATGTTCTCCATACTGAGGAGGGCTTCGAGGGTGCATCTTGAGGTTTCGACTTCTGGCATTGAGCAGTATTACCCTTAGTTTTCTCCATTTTTGTTTTCTAGGGCGGTAGGTTTATCATTTGAGCCTTGCCTAAAAAGGCACTATGGGGTGGCAAGAGCCTTTGCCAATATCCGGAAGCCCAGGGTGACAGGTGCAAGCCGTCCCTTGGCAGCGTGGCTTGCCAAGCATGTCATCCCAGGCAGACAGACATTGGATCCCCTTAGAATGACACCAGTAATTAAGCCAATTATTAAAGCTGATCATTTTGTCTCTGTATTGTGGCATCATTCTTGATGAGGGTAGGATACTGTTCAGGGTCAGGGTCATACCGGCCTGGGCTACATAATCTGAGAGCTCCTCTGTCTCTTTTCATGTAGTCCAGGGAGGTACGTCTCAGGTCGTTCACACCGGCATGGACAATGACTGAGTCATACTTGTACTTGCTGTGGAGTGACCTGAGTGCTTGTGTTATGTGGTGGATTCTAGCGCCTGACAGGCAGCTAACTGTGATCTTTTCCTTGTTCAGTCTGGTGAGTGGGACGTCAGTGTGTCTGACTATGGAGTCACCTATAACAAGTGTGTCTGGCATTGTGTTTGGCCTTAAGGGCTGTGACTGTTTAGCACACTGACTTTGAGAACTATGTGTTGCATGTCTTATGTCTTGAGGTGGCAGTTGCTTGGGTGTCTGCTTTGGAGGCCTCTGTAGTTTTGGTAGATTTTTGATCAGTGCCTCCGAGTATGTCTTTGTGTGTTTATGTGTTTGTTTTGCAGTTGTGATAGTTCTATGTGAAACTGGGTTTGTGGTGTGCGTGGTTTCCTTCTCCTCCTCTCTGGTCTTGCCAGTCCTGAGTTGAGAGAACTCAGCCTCCAGTTTGGCTATATAGTTGCATCTCTCACATGTATTTGTGTTTTGTGGGAGAAGGAGTGGGTTGTCTGTGTACATGAGGCAATTGTAACATTGCCTCAAGATGCCCAGATTCACCAGCTGAACAGGAGAGGACGCTAGCAACTGACCCTTCGACATGCTAGAAAAAGTGAAAAAGTTTGCTGTGTAACTGAGTCAGAAGGGACCTATAGGGAAATGGGTACTCAAGGGGATTCTAGGCTAATGTAGTACTTTTAGTATACAAGTACTTTACCTATATAAAAATGCTTTAGGAGCAAGTGCTGAGCTATTGAGATAGAGAATAGACTGTTTAGATTGCAAGTAGAGAAGTTCTAAGGGAAAAATTGAAGAGCAGACTTCACGGAGCCAGAAATAGTTTAACCGGCGCTGCCCGATGGTGCTCTATGGGCAACTCCGCGCTACATCACGCCAAAGCGCGCTAAAGCGGGCTTTATAGCAGGGGGTTGAAAAGACCTAGGAATTGACCCAAAATGGCCAATAGACTAAAAGTTTCTGGCTGGAACCACTGCTCTAGGGACAAATAGGCTGCTCAGTGCTCCCCACTCCCACTGGTGAACAAAGAAGCTTCCCTTTATCCAAATAAGGATATGGAATAGCACAGGAACCAAGCCAAAGCCCAGAGATCAGCAAACTCTGAAGACTGGACCATTCCAGTTCAGTAAGGCGGGAAAACAAGATTTTTTTTTTTTTTTTTACAGAAAACAGAGGAAAAACAGACAGTAAATGCTATAAATGCTTTTAAACGGCTAGCGCACTTGAGTGCGTTAGCCTACAAGTAAAATTAAGCAACAAATAACTTTTTAAAAGTGCAAAACAGTTAATCAACACAAAAACAGTTTAAATAGAATGCAGAGCTGTATAAACAGGAAAAAGCAGTCGCTAAGCAGTAAATAATCAAAAGCCAGAAAAATACTTAAATCGGGAAAAGTCACTCTTTTGCTCTCTGCTGCTTGTAGAACTCTGCAGTACACCACGAGGAGCTGTGCTGAGTTGAATACAAGCAAAAGCGCTAAAGCGGCTTTATTACAGGGGCTGAAAAGAGCTAGGAATTGACCCAAAATGGCCAATAGACTACAAGTTTCTGGCTGGAAACCACTCCTCTAGGGACATATAGGCCGCTCAGTGCTCCCCACTCCCACTGGTGAACAAAGACGCTTCCTTTTATCCAAATAAGGATATGGAATAGCACAGGAACCAAGACAAAGCCCAGAGATCAGCAAACTCTGAAGACTGGACTATTCTAGTTCAGTAAGGCAGGAAAACAAGATTTTTTTTTTCTTTTTTGCAGAAAACAGAGGAAAAACACAGTAAATGCTATAAATGCTTTTAAGCGGCTAGCGCACTTGAGTGTGTTAGCCTACAGGTAAAATTAAGCAACAACTAACTTTTTAAAAGTGCAAAACAGTTAATCAACACAAAAACAGTTTAAATAGAATGCAGAGCTGTATAAACAGGCTAAAATGCAGTCGCTAAGCAGTAAATAATCAAAAAAACAGAAAAAATACTTAAATCAGTTATAGCAAATACAGTTATAACAAATGCTCTGAAATATACTGTATATTTTCAAAATGTTTGAGAAGGACAGTCAGAACACAAGAAGGTTCAGGCGAAAGAGAAAAAAAAAAAAGTTTTGTTTTACTTTTTGAAAGGGAAAAAGGAGGAACAGAAGGCCTTATCAAATGTTCTCTCTGTATTAAGCAGAATGAGCTAATGACACTAGACTGGGAGGTGTGTCACAGTAGGGGTGGGCAACTGCAAAGCCACCAAGTATAACAGCAAGACACCAACAGGGAGGGAGGGTGGGACAAAATAGCCTACAAGACAGCAAGCACTACAGAGACAAATGAAAGTTTTTAAACAGATAAGGATTTGTGAAGATACTGAATAGACAAAGTGCTTTATATATATTAAATTGTAAAACAGTAATCTGTAAAATAATCAAAAAAATCAAGATGATACTTATATTTTGTAGCTCAGCTGCAGTCACAACTTCTCTAGTCTGCACTGTGTGCAAAAGACAGAAACTTTTTTTTTTTTTTTTTACAAGAACACAAAAGAACCAGCCCCCACTAGCCAAGAGATTACACAGAGGAGATGTTTCAGTTTACACAATAGCCTACCAGACAGCAAGCACTAGAGACAAATGAAAGTTTTTAAACAGATAAGGATTTGTGAAGATACTGAATAGACAAAGTGCTTTATATATATTAAATTGTAAAAACAGTAATCTGTAAAAATAATCAAAAAAAAATCAAGATGATACTTATACCAAGCAATACACCTTCGCAGCTTTTTCCTTTCTCCCTAAACCTCTGCAGAAAGTTCTGCCCCCTTTGGACATACACAGACAGTTTGTGTTTTGTCTAGACAAAACCAAGAGTATCAGGAAGTCTGAGCAGCTGTTTGTCTTTCACCTTAGAGCCGTAGGAATCCCAGTCACTAAACAGACAATTTCCAACTGGATTTCTAAGGCCATCACTGTCTGCTATGAACACCATGGAAAGCGCTTCCCCTCTTCAGTTAGGGCTCATTCTACCAGGGCCATGGCCTCTTATGGCACATTTTTTCAAAGGTTTCGACACCAGTTCCACTCTGGCAGCTACTTGGTCTTCAGTTCATACCTTTACCAAGCATTACAAAGTGGACCACATTTCCAAATACAGGGCAGGGTTTGCTAAGGTCATTCTTCACTGCTTCCTAGAAAGCTTCTTTGCCCCCTACCTCCTCCTGTCCTCATGAGATTTTGTTCTCTTTTTCATGTGTAAAGAATACTGCAACAGCAGAATAGAAGGACATAGATTAGTTGTGCAAAATCTTACCATAATGTTAGATGCTCTTCTGTTCTCTGTTGCAGTATTCTCTCCCACCCTCCAAATGCAGGGGGTGATCTTCCTTGGATGTACCTAACCTAAATGCCTATTTTTCAGGTGTTCTCTCTGGGGCACTCGGTTCTGAGGATGGTGCATGTCTACATCACTTTTATAGCCTACGTGTGACGTACCATGCACCCTTGGCACTAAAGACTTTTGTATACTGGATGACGTTTGCTTGCATGGCAAGCAGTCTTCCACGTAAGGAATACTGCAACAGAGAAGTAAGTCTAATGTTATGGTAAGATTTTATGCAACTTTTCTTTATAACTTTTAGCTTAAACATTTGTCCTGCAGCCCAAAAGTTAAATATCAGCATTACTTGTAGGATGAACTCATTCTAGTCCACATCAGTGGGAGGCATTGGTTTTGAGATGTACCCTGACTTGTTCATGGGTACTACACTTAAATGGAGTCCATTATTAAGCGGAAAATAAAAATGTATAATTAATGGTTTGCTGTTCAAATGAATTCTCTCAAAGATTTCCCACTCTGCTTTGTATGGTCACTCTTTGGTAAACTACATTTATGTTTACCCCTTTGAGATATTTTTCTAGCCAGAATTTACATAATCTGCGTTCCTATCCCTCCTCTGTGAAGGCCAGTGCTGGTTTCACACCAGTGTTTCACATAAACTTGGTTGGTGGTAGAGGCACTTGTAGAGCTTTAATTAGTTCTCTCCACTGTCATTGCTTCAATTCACACATTAGCAGAGGAGTAAGAGCTTTGTGTAGTTGCTTACTTTTTTCCTTCTGTTTGCTGCTTTTGTGAAAAAAATATTCAAACAAGTGGCTGTTGTAGGTTTTACCCGAGTAACACCAGTGTTTTGTGTGTGTTTTTTTTTTTTTTTTTTTGGGGGGGGGGGGGTAGTGAGTAATATGTGCGAGATAAAGGTTAAGGCTTTTAAAGGTGGGTTATCAAAAGTAGTAGTAGTAGAACATAGCAGTTTAAGTAGGGAAGCAACTACAGACGTGGATTACATTAAGATTTTACTTAAGAATTTGTTCAGGTATCACAAACACAGCTTGTTCCTAGACACACCCACATCAAGTGCTATATAAGTTAGTGTTGGATACATCACTACTAAAGGGCAGTGCAAGAGGGTACCTCCCAGTCAAGATTTTCACTGCAGTCTATTTCTAGCCGCAAAAAGAGATGAACTCTTCGCCAGTTTTAGAAGTTTTTGATTGGTACAAGTTCATAGTTAACCAATCTTTTTGTATAGCGACTCTGTACATTTTTATAAAGCAAGACTCGTGGATGGCAGCTGTAGATGTGGAAGATGCTTATTTTCTCACTTCGAGACGGTCTCACAAGAAGGAACCTTGTATTTCAGACAGTGAAGCATCAGTTTGGAGTCTGGGTTATGTACAGCACACACCCTATTTAACCCATGTTTAGATCCAGTATTTGCACACTACATAAGTCTTCCCTTATCTAGATGATTGCTTGGTAGTTGGAAAGGAAGTAGTTGACTCAGCCTTTTGATCTCTAGAAATTCTAATAAATTCAGAACTCTCTGGTATACCCTAATGTAGCTTAGGGCAGTCAGTGCTTTTCCCTACTTAGGACAAATGGGTTCAGGAGTTCTGACTGAATTCTTTAGCAACCATGTGATGACAGGAACAGGGGAGGGGTGTATTTGTCATCTTGGATTTGTAGTACCAAAGTGTACAGATAAGCTTGACATTAATATTTCTGTTCTTCAGTACCTAGAGAAAATGTTTATTTAGTAGGTAGATCTGGCAGATGTCTCCATTGCAGTGAAGTTATTACTTCTCTCCATAATGGTCTAAAAGAGATTCAGAAGCATATTACTGGGAGTCTGTTTCATCAGTGTAACAGTGTAGAGCAATTGGTCTCATCATGGAATGCCACTTGACATCAATCTGAGGGAAGGAGATGAAAGGTTACATGGCCTTTACTTGCTTGTAGGACCATTTTAATCTGGAACATCTTCAAATCTGTACCAAAAACACCACCACCAAGACATCTTCAAATTAGTACTTGTACTACCAGGATACCTTTACATCCGTTCTTGCAGTGCTAAGTTAATTTGGTGTGAGGAACAGTATTCTTGCTCCTGTGCAAAGTGACATGATTTGAATTGGCCCCTGCAAGACACCTTTAAATTTCAGATTTAGAGAATTGTTTAGCAGATGCATTAACAAGCCATGTTATTCTGGCGTATGAATGGAAGCTGGATCCATCCAGCCATATCAGAATAATCGCATGAAAGTAAGGCATACAGGAAATGGGCCAATTTGCACTTCAGTTATAAGAATCTTTTGCTTCTATTTTAGATAGAGGCTTTCTTTCTGTGGACTCAGAAGTTACATACATCTTCTTTCCATTACATTTGACTCTGAAATAAAGCAAAATTGCCAAGCTAATCATCTTCTAGCTGCATTGTTGAGACAACCAATTACTTTTTAAGCACAGCCTCTCAGCCTGGAGGAGAGAGTTTTGAACCCAGCAACAGCAGATGTTTTTCTACCCACATATATTTCTTAAAAGGAAGCTAGAAGATTTGGATACATGAAAATGTTAACTACAAAACATGAACTGCACAGCGTTAGAAAGTTTACCCTGTTCTTTACCAAGAACTGCATTATTTAAACCTTTTGATTCAGATTTTTTTATTGACCCCTTTTTCAGGAGAGACCCAAGGTGCTACTTATACTAGTGCCAAAATTTGGCCAGGGCTCCTGGGAACTTTCCCTCTTTTTTTTCTCTCTCCGTTGAGTGACCATAGGGCAGATTCTGGAAGAGAGCTGTGGAGGAGGAAGGGAGAGAAGTGCACAGCATTTATGAAGGCAGGTAAAGTTCAAATAATACGCGATTTAGATGTAAATAATGTAAGTATTAAAGTACCGCGTGACTGTTAATAAAATACATTCTGGTCGAATGGAAAATGCAAGATGTGCAAAATGATAAACTTGGTGGAACAGTGTGGTGAAATGGCTGTGTTCATATAATCAAGAACAACAAGATCAACAAAAAGGTTGAGCCAGAAATCAAGAAGTCATGTCTTTTGCAGTCGAGAGCCCCTGTCCCACCCCTCACACCCTCTTAATTATTTACATCAACTCCAAGTGGGGAGAGTGCAAACTCCCCTATCCTTATTGTTTGTGATCTTGCACCAGAACAAACCCAGCAGTGTTTGATCAACTGGACCAGCATTTTTTTCGGTTCACCATTCATCCACCTCAGTGTCATTCATATATGCATACATATTGTTTTGTGTGTATGCATACATGTGTGTATATAATCTCAATTACTGAATAATTGGAGGCCTCTGACACTTTGTACGTATTATAAAATTATATGATTATTTTGTAGAAAAGACAAGTTTTAAAGGAAGCAGTATATTGGATGGATGGAGGGAATATGCACAAAAAGTTGTTTAGAGGTTATTGATGTTGAAATTAAAAGTAATATTACGTTGGTTATATATAAGGTGGGAAAAGCCTAGGGTATAATTTCACTGTTTGAAATTTTGGAAGTTTAAGTACTGTTAGTTAATATTGTATAAACGCAATAATGCATGAATGGTGCAGTAAAGAGGATAAAAATAAAATGGGAGTAAAACAGGGTTGTCAACTTAGGAGGACATTGCTCTAGTAATGAATGCTGTCATATCAAAAATGAAGAAAAAGTAAGAGAAGGGGCATTTTGATTTTGGAGAAGTGGAAGAAAAATTAAATTTGTGGCCCATGCTAATGATTTGGTAATGTTGCCCAATTGAAAGGGTTGAATTAAGCCATGTAGAAATGGAGAATTGTATTAGTGATGTGTTTAACCATAAGTGCTAAGGTAGCTCGAGTTTTAGAATTCAAATTATTGGGGATGACATTCGGCAGTGAGGGTTATTGTGGAACAACATAAAGGGCTTCTAGAAGAAATTGGTGACAATTGGAACGTGTAAGACTTTGAGTTAGATTTTAAAACATTATATGTAGTGCATGGAGCGTGGTGATTCAGATATTCAGAAAAGGACAAAAAAGTTTTTTAAAGCTACCATAGTGTAGACCAAACCTTAACAAATTTATAGTCTCCTGACTATACCAGTAAGAGGTGTCCCTTCCATTTAAAATTTAGAAAGTAGCAAGAATAACCAGATATGTATTCACCTGCATTTTCCAAAGGATATAAAGCCTGAAACGTCAACTGTATGCCATTGTTAGTGACTTCAGACCTCAGCGTTTTTTCTGAAACGCAAATATTTTGAGTAATTGATCAAACATGCGAGGTAAAAAATCTGGACATGGCATTAAATATACTGATTCCAAGGATATTGCCAGTATCCTAGCAGATAGATTCAGTGCCAACTTCACCCCCCCCTCTCACCCGCTAAAGGGCCCATCTCAATACAGAAAGATTGCCAAATTCTGGTAATCACAGCCACACAGGTAAAAACTGCACTCTACAAAGCTAAGAATACAGCATCCATGGGACCAGATGACATCCCGGGCTGTGTACTAAATGAACTGGCACCTCACCTAAGTGTCATGTTTAATCATAGCCTCACCTCAGGCTTCATGCCCACTTAGTGGTGCACAGCTTCAGTTATCCCACTTCAAAAGGGGGGGATCCACCTTGAATCCCAGGAACTACTGCCCCATCAGTCTGACGAGCCTGATCTGCAAGGCCATGGAACATATCGTGAAACTTATAAACAAAGACATTGGTTCATAGGTGTGTACTAGGCTAATGGCCCTGGAGCCTTTACCAATCCTAGCCCATAGAACCTTCAAACACTGGACCCCACCCAGTTTGGGTTCTTGAAGGGCCGATCTTGTCTCCTGAACCTGATTGACTTCTTTGAATCCATCTCCAGAGCTGTGTACGAGGGTAAGGTGGTCCACACAGCCTATCTGGACCTCACCAAGGCCTTCGACACCATTCCTCCAGTCTGGAATCATAGATAAACTTACTAAGCTGGGCAGTAGTCCCTACGTCACTCGATGGGTTGTCAGCTGGCTTACTGACAGAACCCTCACTGTAAAAGTAGCCGACTCCAAATCCAGCTCCAGACAAGTGGAGTACCTCCGGGTTCAGTCCTGGGACCGCTCTTGTTGGCTGAATTACAGGCCAACACTAAGGGACTCTGGCTAACAAAGTTCACAGACGACTGCAAACTGGGAGCCATTATTGAATCCCCAAATTATGTGGATATTCTACAAAAGAGCCTTACAGGAACATATGCATGGTGCCAGAGCCAAGGGCTCAAGCTCAATGCCAAGAAATGTATAGATGTTATGTAGTCCTATCTCGCCGTAATTCTTGCTGGATGAGTTTTGAGCGGATATTTGGCTCCGACTCTGCCTGTACTAAAGCTCGAGAGCTTTTTACTGGCTCGAGGCTAGCCCCTATCCCATGGTGCCTCACGGCAATTCCCCAGATCTCGTTTGCCACAAAAGCATTGAGGTTGTGTCTTACTGGCTCGTTGGCTAATTAGAACGATTTTTTTTACTTTAGTCCTTTCTGTCATATATATATATGTGTGTGTGTGTGTGTGTGTGTGTGTGTGTATATGTATATATATATATATATATATATATATATATATATATATATATATATATATAGTTTTTTCTGTATTGTGCGTCTGTTTTCTGAAAGTTTTCAACCCGTATTCCCCCCTTAGGACTGTACGACCCATTTAAATTAGAGGGCCGTAGTGCCCATTTCAGTTAGAGGGCCTTTCCTCCCTGTGTGTGAATGTTATAAAACTTTCTTCTTCCTTGCACTTTTTTATTTTTTAGTCTTTATGTCTAAAGATAAGGATCACAAGGATCATCGCCCTTTGGGCTTCAAAAAATGCGACAGGTGCGTGCAGAAAATGTCTTAGACAGCCACACCAGTTGCGTATATTGTCTGGGCGAAGCCCATTTACAGGAACCTTGCACCTTCTGTCACTCTCTTAGTACAAGAGTGTTAAATGAAAGAAAAAGAAAGCTTATTGACAGGGGTCTCATGACCAGTTCCTTCCAGGAACAGCTGGAACTTGGTCAGGCAGCTCCAAAATCTTCAGAGAGAAAATCATCGGCCCACACTTTGGAGCCAACCAAAAAGTCTCAAGCGTCTGAACCAAGGAGTTCTGGTTCCGACTCTGCTTTATCTTCGGTGCAGTCTATTTCATAGATTCTGAGGCAGTCTTCGGATCCGAAGATTTTGCCTGAAATCGAGACTGTATCTCCTATTTTGAGATGATCTATTTTGGAGAGAAGGTCTCCTTCAGTCTCCACCAGATCCTCCAGGACCTTATCAGATGAGGACATTGAGAGGGTGGTGAAGAGGTTGCTTTCGGATCCAGCTCTGACTAGAAAATTGACCCCTCCAGACCCAAAGGTCTTGGAGCCATCCCCCATACCAATCACTGATGATGTTCATGTTTCACTGTTGCAGTCATTACATTTGGGTAATCTGCTGGCAGGTTGCCCTCAGTCAGCCTGATTAACTAAGTCTTGGGTCCTGCATCGGTTGCTTGTCCCTTCCATGACGTCAGGTTGTCAGGGGGTATAAAACATGCAGCCGATGCCACTACATCAGTCTTTCTTGCCGCGCGGTGCCAGAAGCAGTTCGCAAGTGCTGGTCGGCCGACTCCTGAAATTTTCGTTTTCGAGTTTCAGAACAGAAGTCTTCAACTAAAAGCTAAGTACCCCGATTGGGAAAACTTTTTCTTGCTCCTTACCAATGTCAGTAAAAGTTGATAATTGCATTACTTGTGGGAAGCAAATACCTCATAAGGATTTTCATTTGTACTGTATTCCTTGCCTAGGCTCTGACCACAACGTACCTCGCTGTCAGTTTTGTGCTAAATTTAATCAACGCACTATTAAACGTCTGTATATTTTTGCTTCTGAATATTTTGGCTGATGATTTAATTATCCAGAAGGTCTGTTAGCAATCAGACTACCGGAATACCTAAAAAAAAATGCAAAGAAAAAGACAGAGACAGTCTGTCCAAAACTGACGACGCTTCTCATAAGCCAGTTCACCGGTACTCAGTGAGGCACTTTCACAGACCCTGATACCCACTACTTCTGATTCGCAGGCCTCTACTGAGACCCATTTGGAGTTCGGTATGCTGCGAGATGCTTCAGTTATGGAACCTGCGGATGTCTCTACTTTAGATGGGTCCAGAGCCACTGTGCAGGCGCCGGCTTCTGAGGGTGTTTGCCGGCCTACAGATTTGTATATTAGACCAACGCCATCTTCAAAATTAAGGCCACAATCTAAATCTGTGTCTAAAAAACCAATGCCTGGGCCACATGTGCAGGGCCCCTATGCCTGAAACACAAATGATCAAAATGGCTGAAGATTTAATTACTTTGATCAGGGGTAGCTAACCCCCCCCCCCCCCAAGAGGCCTAGGCAAAACATTGATTATGAATCTTCTGAACAAGATTCTATTTCTTCTGAGTCTTCTAATGAATAGGATTTATCCATACCTACTTATGAGGACTTTGATGCAGAAGATTCCATTCCTTCAGCTTCTCCCCCTGAGGATTTTTCTTCTGGGGAAACTTTACACACCTTAAGGGAACATTTCCACTGGGAAAGTCGGGATTTCTCTGAATCTAAAAAGAGACTTGGGGATTTTCTTCTTCCTCAGCATAGGCCTTTGGCTATACCTCCTGTTCTAGACATTGTTGATGATGATTTTCAAGAATCTAGTATGGCTCCTGATTCTCTGCCTCCGGCTCCTTCTAAGCCAAACAGATACTACAGGGTTCCTGACTCCCACAAATTCATTTTCAAAAATCCTATTGCAGACCCTGAAACTATTTCTCAGGGTCCCAAGGGCATTAAGGCCTCTACTGCTAAAAATCCTACCCCTTCTGATAGAGATTACAGGGCGCTGGATAGATGGGGTAAGAAGGTTTACACTTCTGCAACCTTGGCAATCAAGGCTTTAAACTGTCAATTTCATATGCTTAAATATCAACAGCATGCCATGGGACTGCTTAAACAGAAAATGATGATTTCTGACTGTGGAAAATAAAGATTTACAGGATGTATTGCATTCAGCTGAACAAGTTGGAAAATATACTTTGCAATGTGATTTTGATTCTTTGGAGGCCTCTTGCAGGGCTGCTGTAACAGGGTCTGTGCTAAGAAGGCATGCTTGGCTCAGACTCTGCCTGATCATGCTAAAGCAAATTTGTTGGATGCTCCTTTACAACAGGACAGTCTCTTAAGGCTGAAGAAGTTTTAAAGATGGAAGATAAAGCTAAATCTATGCAAACTGTGAAAGATTTCTTACAAGTGCAACCTCCAAGATTTAGTAGGCACTAGCCTACTGATAACTGGTCCTTTCCAGTTCCTTTGAGAGCCACTCAAGTCAAACCCAGACATTCCAAAGGTTCCAGGTTTCAGTTGCAAGAGACTTTTAGAACAACACATTGGGGTGCCTCCACCTCCAAATCTGGAAACAGCAAGGCACCTCTCTGGTAAATAGTCTCAATGACTTCCCTGTACACTCTCCAAGCACTTGCCTTTTAGCTGCCCCTTTAGGGGAAAAACTGGCACGTCATGCACGAAACTTGCAACTGATAACCCAGGACAAATTGGTTTTAAATGTAGTATCCCAGAACAAATTGGTTTTAAATATAGTATCCCAGGGATACAGATTTCATTTCTACATGTTGCCAATCCCGACCAGATGGTCAGACCTGCCCCCAAATCAGTGGGCAGAGGCCCAGAAACAAGTTCTGTCCCTAATGAACATGGGCGCTATTCAACCAGTACCAGAATTGGAAAAGGGACAAGGTTTTTATTCAAGGCTTTTCCTGGTACCCAGAAAAGACAAATCATGGCGTCCAATTCTGGACTTATGTACTCTAAACACATTTCTGTCCATTCCAAAATCCAAGATGCTGACTCAACAGTTACTTCCTATGCTAGGCAAAGATGTATGGTTGGTAACTCTAGGCTTACTTGCATATCCCAGTCAGGGAATCTTGCAGGAGATGCTTCTGCTTCAAAGCAGGCTACTTGTGTTACCAGTTCTCTGCACTTGCCCTTTGGCTTATCTACTGCGCCCATGGTCTTCACAAAGTGCCTGGCTCCAGTAATTGCATTTTGCAGGCAAAGAAATATTCAAATATATCCATACCTGGACTATTGTCTAATTCAGACAGAAAACAGGGACATTCTTCTACAGCATCTGGAGTTTGTAAAAAGGGTTCTAACTTGTCTAGGGTACACCTTAAACGAAAATCAATCACAACTGGTACCCTCTCAAAAAAATATATTCCTGGGTGCAAACTTTAATGCAACTGTCCAGATGGCTTGTATTATGCCAGAAAAGCAAATTCAATTGGTGACTTACTTCCAAACAGGTGGCCACAAAAACCCTGCTATCTGCAAGACAAATTCTGCAAGCCTGGGGGTTCATGGCCTCCTGCATTCTTCTAATTCCATATGCAAGACCTCATAAATCTAGTAAAGCTCAACCCTGTCTCTAAGCAGACAAAGTACCTCTCCAACCTAATGCTATATCTGACTTCTATTATCAGGAGACATACACCCCAACCCAGGCCCATCCTCATCCCCTTCAACAGATAAATCCATACTATTCACCTCCTTAAATGCCCAAAGTATAGTTAACAAAATCCCTAATCTGCATGCCTGGCTTACATATAACAAACCAGACATTTTGTCCATCTCTGAAACTTGGTTAAAACCCCATATAAAAGATTCCGAAATAATTCCACCCAACTACTCTATAATCAGAAAAGACAGAACCAACGAAAAAGGAGGTGGAGTAGCCCTTCTACACTTATCCTCCTTATCAGTTGCCCCTTATAACAAACCAACTCCCCTATTCAATAATGCAGAACTACTCCTGGCATTACTTCAAGTAAATAAACATAAACACATATGCATAGCCTCCCTCTACATCCCCCCCAGGCAACAATATTTCTACACTAGAGGATATCCTCTCCTGGCTTTCCAGTAACATTAACAACAAAACTATACTTATGGGTGACATGAATATCAATTGGTCTGCAATACAGTCTCCCATAAACCCACTTAACATTAATCCTTACAACTTTTCTCAGCTGATCAACTCCATAACTCAGCCCTCAAAAAAACCTCGCCAGTCATAGTACGTTAGACTGGATATTAGTCTCCCACCCTCATTACTTCTCTAATAGTGGCACCCTGCCTGATTCCCTTAGTGACCACTTTTCCACATTTACACACCGACTAGCTTCACCCCTACATCTTACTCATAATTTTATTAATACTCACTGCCAGAAAAACTTTAACCCCACTACCTTTTCCAACTCTCTAAAAGCAATCAACTGGTACACCCTAAAAACTCTACCCCTGGAACAAGCAGTCGCCCACTTCAACTCAACTTTTTTAAACCTCTTAGAGCAACATGCCCCCATAAAAACAAAAAGAATAAAAAAAAAAAAAAAAACTGCCCCTTGGTTAACAAAAAAACACACTAGCAGCTATGCACCTTACAGATAAAGCATGTTCATCATATCAGAAAAATAGGACTCCTCTACCCCATAATGAATACAAAACACTCAGAAACAAAGTAAAAAAGCTTATCCTTCCTGATAGACAGAATTACTTTTCCATAATCCAAAACAACAACAAAACAAACTCTCAAAAATTTTGGAAATGTATCTCTACCCTCCTTAATCCCAGCAAACCAGATAACCCCAGCCTGGACCCTAACGCTCCAGACATGGACTTGGCCACTCAATTCAACACCTTCTTCATTGATTCTATCTCCAAACTAACCTCATCTTTTTCATCTTCAAACCCCACCGCACCCCCCCCACTACACCCCCATCCTCCCCTACCAACTTTTCACCCCTTACCACTGCTTCTCCCCCTATCTCCTCTCCCATCATCAACATCCTCAAATTCTCCCCCATTTCCTCCACCATTCTCACTAAAACCTATACCCACATCCACCATAAAAAAAAAACTACTTCAGAAACTAAAACCATGCCCTAATGCCCCTGATAACATTCCTTCTTACTTTCTCTGTATAGCTGCCGAAGCCATTGCCTACCCCATCATCATTCTAATCAACCGTTCCATTCAAGAAAGCTTAGTACCCCAAATCTAGAAAAAGGCTTTCGTTGTACCATTGCATAAAGGCGGCAGCAACAACAATATCACTAATTTCTGTCCCATCGCTATCCTATCTCTAAACTTTTAGAAAAGCATATCCATCTACAACTCCTACCATACCTCTTAGACAATAACCTACTAACACAACATGGTTTCAGACCCAGTCGCATTACTATGACCGCCCTTCTCTCCTTCCTGGAAGCTATGAACAAAGCCTGGGACTCTGGCCACATTGTCTCTACTCTCCTACTAGACACCTGTAAGGCCTTTGATACCATCTCCCACAATCTGCTATTAACTAAACTCTCCAAGCTTAACTTGTCATACTCTTCTCTGAACTGGATCCCTAGCTACTTATCCAATAGATATCAAGCAGTAAGATGGAAAAAAGCCACCTCCCCTTTCATCAACACTCCAACCGGTGTTCCCCAGGGATCTGTACTGGGTCCCCTTCTTTTCAGTATATTAATAAACTGTTTCCACAACTCCATCCCTTTAACAAAAAGTATCCAATACGCAGATGATTGAGCTATTATCTGTTCTGCTACCTCCATCCCCACACTGGTAAAGCTTACTCAAGATGCATTCTCAACCACCGAACAATGGATGAAAACAAATCACCTTGTTCTCAATGCCTCCAAAACCAAGTGGTATTCACCCCCCTCTAAAGCTACCTCATTCAATCCAAGTAATTTCTCTATTACTAGTCATAACAATACACCTCTCGAACTGGTATCTGAGGCCAAATTACTTGGGGTCCAAATTGACAGTCCACTTAAATTCAATTCCCACCTTCAATTAAATATTAAAAAAAAAACACCAAAAACTCTGCATGCTCTACCGACAGAATCGTTATCTTACACCAAATTCACCCCATCTACCATATTTCTCATCCCCTCCCTCCTCTATGGAGCCCCACTCCTAACTAACCTACAATCTTCACTCAAAACACAACTCTCCTCTTGCTATAACAAAATTGCCAAGTTTGCTACCTCCCATAAGTCCTCCTCACACCACTGTTCGGCTCTCCACAAACTAAAATGGTTAGAACTACCCAATCACCTCACCTACGTCCAACTGAATCTTGCACACAAGCTCATCTTCAATCCTTCCCTTTGCCCCTCCCTTTCCTCTACCTTTAAAATGCACCTCCCTGACAATACTAAGATCTAACAACCAAAACATAATTGAATTGTATAAAACAATTCGTCCCCCTGGAAAAACTCTCTTATCCTACAGTCTTGCTGGTCTCTGAAACTCCTTACCACCATCCATTTGTACGATCTCAAATCACTTCTCATTCAAATAATCCCTTCACTCACACCTAGTTTCCCAGTGGGAACGCTCCTGCTCCCACCCCACATATTCTCCTCCCCTACTCATAATGGGAATTCCCACTTACTCTCCTAAACTCATAAATCTTGCTTGTATTGAGCTATTTTTTTCTGAATACTTTAAAGGTACCTCTTAAGTGTAACATACCCTAAGATGAAAAGGTTCTCCGTTTCCATAGAGTAAAAATTCTTTGTCAGCTAACATATCTTTCTCTTGCTTGTATTAAGCTATTCATCCTGAATGCATGAAAAATACCTCGTGTAACATATACTCCAAGTTGTAAAAGCTTCTCAGTTTCTATATTGTAAGTTGTTTAATGTAATGTGATCCTATCTCGCCTACATTCTCTACAGATGGGTTCGGAGCCGATCCTCTGCTCCGACTCTGCCACTATACAATAGAACGCAGTCTCTTATTGGCCGGGTTACCTCATATCCCAGGATGCACCACTACTGCTTCCCCAGATCTCGTTTGCCGCTTCTCGAGCATAGACGTGGTCTCGGACTTGGCTGAGCTAAGTGCCTCTTGGTGAATTATTTTCTGTCAGAATTTTTGCTAAAACTTACCCAAAAGCTGTTTTAACAGCTACTTATTGTTGTGTGACTGTGTAGGTAAAAAATTTTGTGGTAAAATTGTATTTTTTTTGGCGGTAAAGGATCCCGTTTAAGTTAGAGGGGCCTTGCCCTAGCCTACGCGCTTTACTTAGAGCTGTTTAACAGCTACTTATTGTGTGACTGTGTAGTTGAAAATTTTGTGGTAAAATTGTATTATTTTTTGGTGGTAAGTGATCCCGTTTAAGTTAGAGGGACCTTGCCTTAGCCTACGTGTTTTAGTTTTTCTCTTTGAAGTTCAGTGTTGAAGTAGATAGCCATGACGAAGGAACATAGGCCATCAGGGTTTAAAAAATGTTCTAAATGCAATTATAAAATGTCCATTACGGATGACCATTCTTTATGTGTATACTGTTTGGGGCCGAAGCACCTCCAGGAATCCTGTAGCGTTTGCCACGCTTTTTCCTCTCGCGTGCTCCAAGAGAGGAAAAATAAGTTGATTTTGAAAGGGCTTATTACCCCTTCCTTTGAGGAAGCCCTATCTTCTTCTTCCCCGTCGAGGAAGAAAAAAATCTTCGGCTCCGACCAGCCCGTTGGATCCGGCAGCAAAAAAGTCAAGGCAGGCTTCTCAGTCGGCTCCACGGACTTCGGAGCCGAGGGCGGAGCGGTCTGCCTCGATGTCTCCAGCCTCGACTCCTCTGGCTTCGGAGCCGAGAGCTCGGGCGTCGAGAGGCGAGTCATCTCCATCTGCTCCACTGCCTTCGGAGCCGATGAAGGTTGCCCGCTCAGACTCTTCCCCTTCGGTGCCGAAGTCCACATCGGCTCCGAAGGAAATTACAGTGGTAGTGGAATCTCCCTCGGCGCCGATACTTCTCGAAACCATACGGAGCCGGTCCCCCAGTCTTTTGGAGCCGGCGGAGAAGTCGACTCGGACCCGGTTGGTCTCTTCTCTGTCGTCGAGGATGTCTGATTCGGATGTAGACAGGGTGCTTCAAAGGCTTTTTCAGTCTCCGGTCTTTCAAAAGTTGGTCTCTGCTCCAGCCCAGTCGGCTCCGGAGCCGTTCCCACCCTGCTATCTCGGTTCCTCCTCCAACAGCTTCGTTGGAGTCTGTTGGTGGAGCCGGTGGAGGTTGTCTGGTCGGTTCTGACCCTAACTCCAACCCCGCCCTTCGGGTTGGTGTTCGGTACGCAGACCTCCTCTGTCGGCCCCTGGGGGGACGCTTCGGGACCGATCCTTTCGGTTCCGAGCCTCTTTCTCTGTGCGTCGGCGGCGGGAGTTCCGACTGCTGTTGTGGCCTTGGGGGTTGAACCTTCCCAGGACTCTGGGGGTCCCGCCTTCAAGGCCATGAGGAGTGCCTTGGCCAAATTTTCTCTGGCCACTTCTGCCATCTCACCACCACCTTCCCTTGGCACGGAGACTGGCTCCTTTGCAATCCCCCTGTCTCACGACAGCAGAGCCCTTGGGCCTGAGGTTACCCCCATCGGGGGTTCCCTTCTTCCTGGAGGTCCCTCCGAAACGTCTTCGGAGGAACCTCTGAGGAAGAGACAGTGCAAGAGGAAGCACGTAGACTCCCCTGATGTCTCGCACCTCGGATACCGACCTCGATGATGCGGAAGGTCCCCCAAGTCGTTCTCGGATGATGTATCCTTTGCGGACATCTTGGAGATCCTGAAGCAACGAGGCGACTGGCAGTCCAACCCCCCTTCTGCTGAGGAGTCTGTGTTCCTCAAGGCCTTCGGGGCTCAGCCCTCCGCCTCCTGGGTGTCTCCGCCCTTCGGTGAGCTTATGGATTTGATCTCTCGAAGGGCGTGGGAACACCCGGACTCTGTTGAACCGGTGCCAGCTCGCCTCAATAAATTCCTTTCGGCACCCCCTGATAAGGACTTTCTTTCCAAAGGTGTGGCTGTAGATGCCTTGGTGGTGGCATCTGCCACCCAGCAAGATGTGGCAGAGGCTTCAACGTCCGTCCATCCTCCTAATAAGGCATCTAGGAGCATGGATCGGTACGGGAAGTGCACCCTTACTTCAGCAACCTTTACATTAAGGTCTCTGAACTACTTGACGCATTTCACGAGACTGCAGAGGGATCTGGTCAAGGAGCTTTCGGATACCCTCTCCGGTAACTTACCTGAGCAGTTAGCCCAGACGGTTAACTCCCAGTTGGCTACCCTGTCCTCGTTATCCAACTCGTCCATGAGGCTCATTTCGTATGCAGCCGAAGGAGCGAGCAGAGCGGCGGGCACAGGTGTTGCTCTACGGAGACAAGCCTGGCTACGCCTGTGTCACTTTGCGGAGGCCTTTAAGTCTTCCTTTGCCGACACCCCCTTCGATGGGTCCTCTCTGTTTGGACCCAAGGTAAAGGACACTTTGACTCGCTGCGAACAGGAGGGTAAGACTTTCCCCGGTTTTCCACTCCCTTCAGACCTTATCCCAAGGCTCGAAGAGGAGGGGAAAATGTGGTTCCGTAAGTCTCAAAAGCCTTACTCATCGCAGCAGAGCTATTCCCCTTCTAGAGGCAGAGGAAGGGGAAATTTTTCAGGGAGACGCCGTCCCAGAGGCGGCGGAGGCCCCCGCAACACTGGAGACCGCGAGTCCTTTTGTGGCTCCTCCTCCTTCCAGCATCCCTGAAGGAGTGCCTGACTGTGCAGCTCCGGAGCCAGTCGGGGGTCGTTTTTCGAGGCACCTAAAGGCCTGGGAAAGTATCACTCAGGACCAATGGGTGCTCCGAATCATCGCCAGAGGTTACACCATTCCCTTCTCTCAACCCCCCCCCCACCATCCCAAAGAATCCCGGACCCGCCACCCAGTCAACGGGATCTGGCAGCCAGCGAAATTTCGAAGCTGCTTCAAAAAGGAGTCATCTAACCTGTCCCCGCAGATCAGGCCGGATCGGGGACTTACTCAAGATTCTTTTTGGTACCAAAAAAGACCGGGGACTTGAGGCCCATTTTGGATCTCAGCAGGTTAAACCGATCAGTGAAAAAGTCCAAATTCCGGATGGTCACCTTGCAAACCATTCTCCCGCTTTTGGAGAAGGGTGTTTGGATGTGCCCCATAGATCTCAGACGCCTATTATCACATTCTGATAGTTCAGGCGTCAAGGAGACACTTGCGCTTCAGCCTAGGAGAGAGTCATTTCCAGTTCCGTGCACTGCCCTTTGGTCTCACCACAGCCCCCAGGGTGTTCACCAAATGTTTGGCAGTGGTGACTGCTCACCTGAGAAGTCTAGGATTCCAGGTGTTTCCATACCTAGACGACTGGCTCCTAACTGCCACCTCCAGGCATCTACTCTTAAAAACTCTAGCAGCCACTATCTCCCTAGGCAACTCCTTAGGAATCACCTTCAATTGGACAAAATCCATATTGCTGCCATCACAGCGTATTCTGTTTATTGGTGCAGAAATAGACTCAAGGCAGATGCGAGTCTATCTTCCTGCGGAAAGGATAGCAACATTGCAGTCTCAGGTTCGGGCGTTACTCCTCAGACGTCGCGCTCCAGCGAGAATGGTCCTGCAGCTGTTGGTTTCCATGTCAGTCACCATTCTTCTCGTCCCCTTGGCAAGGTTGCATATGAGGATACTCCAGTGGCTCCTCTCAGTCCAGTGGTCTTATCAAGACCTCCCCCTCTGTCACCACATATTGATCACAGAGACGTGCAAACAGGATCTTCGTTGGTGGCTTCTTTCCTCCAACCTGGATCAGGGGCGACCCTTCGTTCCCCCATCCCCCTCGGCCACGTTGACTACGGACGCCTCCCAGACAGGGTGGGGGGGACATTATCTGGACAGGTCGGTCCAAGGCACGTGGCACTCGGACAAGAATCTTCTCCACATCAATATCCTGGAAATGAGGGCGGTGCTTTTAACGCTGCAAGCACTGCACGATCACCTCCCCCAGGGGACGATTGCCATTCAGTCCGACAACATGTCGGTAGTCTGGTACTTGAACAAGCAAGGAGGGACCAGGTCTTACCCCCTTTGCAGAGAGGCCATGAAGGTATGGGATTGGGCGATTGCTACCAAACGTTTTCTAGTGGCAACACACATTCCGGGGAAATCCAATGTGATAGCCGACAGACTGAGCAGGACTATTCTCTCCCCTCACGAATGGTCCTTGAACGACAGAGTGGTAACACAGATTTTCACGAGATGGTTAGCTCCATGTTGCGATCTTTTCGCAACTCCCCTCAACGCAAAATGCCAGCAGTTCTTCTCTCTCACTCCAGTTCCGGGGGAGATCCCCAAGGATGCTCTGGTCCAGGCTTGGCCCCCCCCGGTCTGCTATACACCTTTCCACCGGTTCCTCTTCTCCCCAAGGTGATTCAGAAGGCGATTCGCTTGGAAAGCAAAATGATTCTAATCGCCCCATACTGGCCTCGTCAAGTCTGGTTCCCCTTTCTTCACAAGTATGCATTGGAGGGTCCCTGGTTCCTGGACCAAGTTCCGGACCTCTTGACGCATCAGTCAGGACAGCTCCATCAGTCCCTCCAGTCATTGAAGCTAGCAGCTTGGCTACTCCTCTTCCGACCATAGTTAGGAGCCATTCTTTCGACCCTGAAGTCCTGCATATTTTGTCCTCTGCCCACAAGACTTCTACTAAAAAGGTGTATAGCAGTAAATGGAAGAGGTTTGCTATTTGGGCCCAACTCCGAGGATTAGACCCTATGACAGCCTCGGTGTCAGAGGTTCTGAAGTTTTTAACTTCCCTGTTCAACCAGGGTTGTTCGGTGTCTACCATCAAAGTTCAATTGGCGGCTATTTCCAATTTTCACGAGAGCGTAGAACCACCTTTAATGAGCAACAAGTTGTGCAAAGCTTTTATTAAAGGAGCTTGGCTTCTACGACCCCCTATATCTCATCCCGCACCACCGTGGGACCTTAACATAGTGTTAGGTGCATTAACTGCACCTCCCTTTGAGCCGGCAGCAACCTGTGACTTAAAAATTTCTTTCTTGGAAGACTGCCCTTCTAGTTGCTATTACATCAGCCAGGCGAGTTTCAGAACTTCAAGCCTTGTGTGTCAAACCACCATACCTGGTATTTCACAAGGATAGAGTATCTCTTAGACCAAACCCATCCTTTATACCAAAGGTTTGTTCTAACTTTTGTTTGCAACAATCACTGGAATTACCGTTTTTTTTTCCCTAAGTATTCAAACAGAGCTGAGTATACCTTTCACAGCTTAGATGTGCACAGACAATTACATTTCTATTTGGATAGGACACACCAAGCACGAAAATCAGATCAACTGTTTGTGTCCTTTTCGGACAGTAAATTGGGCAAAGCCGTCACGAAAGTCACTATTGCCAAGTGGATCAGAGACTGTATCAGTCATATTTATCGCATTTCAAATAAGGAGCTTACAGTTCCAGTGAAAACTCATTCTACCAGGGCTACGGCCACTTTGGCAGCCTTTCATTCCAAGCTCTCTATTAATGACATCTGTGCGGCTGCTACGTGGTCTTCTCTACACACCTTTATTTCTCACTACAAATTGGATGTGGCATCTACGGGTCGAGCTTCCTTCGGTTCCACGGTTCTCCGGACCGTTTTCCAGTGAGCCACCCAGGAATTAGGTGCTAGGGACGCTGTCCCATCTGTACAGAATGTAGGCGAGATAGGATCACATTACATCTTTTAGTTATGTACTTACCATAACTTTAGATGTATGGGATCCATCTCGCCTACATTCCTAATAACCCACCCTCCCTCTCTCTGTCTTGGAGGCCAGAAGAGACCGGACAATCTGAATTCAACTGTTTCCTCTCTTGAAACACCTGGCAATGTTATAACAACAGTCTATGTGTGTGTGCATGTGTGCAGACAAGATCTGGGGAAGCAGTAGTGGTGCATCCTGGGATATGAGGTAACTCAGCCAATAAGAGACTGCGTTCTTTTGTATAGTGGCATCCTCGGCTCCGAACCCATCTGTAGAGAATGTAGGCGAGATGGATCCCATACATCTAAAGTTATGGTAAGTACATAACTAAACGTTTTCAGCTATACAAGATTGTAATATTTGTATATATTTGTACACTAGTCTGCTGTATTTCTAAGTTTCCTTCATTTTTTTACTAGTCAATAGTAATTGTGTAATTGTAACCAGATACCTTATTGTAACCTTGCTACTAGTTTTTGGAGCTTTTCTCCCCAGGACACAATTGAAAACGGGTTCTTTTGGCCCAATGGACTATCCTGGTAAACCAACTGCAAATAAAAAAATAAATAAATATGAGAAAACTTCAGTGGTACTTAAGAAGTTTATGGAGTCAACATTGTCACAGCCTGGAAGTGATTCCTATCATACCTTGTCTGCAACTAGAGTTCCTATAGTGGGCAGAGGCCTGCCACCAAAACAAGGGACTGCCATTCAATCCGCCGCCTGCCGACTAAACCCTAACGACAGACTCATCAGACTATGCTTGGGGGGCTCATCTGGCAGGGAAGTGCATTCACGGCAAATGGAGCCCAAATCAAATGCAGCTTCATATCAATCAGAAAGAGATGCTAGCTGTACAGAATACTCTGACAGCCTTCAAGGACTACCTTCATCCAAGACCGTTAATGATAGACTGACAACACAGTTATGTGGTACATAAGCAGAGGGGTACACATTCCTACCCCCTTTGCAGACTTGTCATGGCATTATGGAACATGGCCTTGACATACCAGATACAACTACAAGCTCAGTTCCTGCCGGGAATGCTGAATAATCTGGCAGACGAACTAAACAGAAATCTCATGGACCCACACGAATGGAAAACTGGAACCATGGATTTTCAACATGTTGACATGCAAATGGGGGAGTCCGGACATAGTTCTGGGGTGAGGCAAAAAGATCCATCAGTCGGACAAATTCTGCTCAAGAACTCATCACAAAAAAGCTTGGAAAGTGGATGCTCTGTCTATGCTTTTCCCCCTCTGCTCTCCAAAGTTCTACTAAAAGTAAGACAGGACAATCCAAAAATTATTCTGATTGCTCCAGACTCTCCTCGCCAACACTGGTACCCTCGCACCTTCCTCCATGGCACCTGCCTTAGACACCTTACTGTCTCAGCAGAACAACCAAATTCTGCGCACACAGCTCCAAACTTTGAGTCTTTCAGCGTGGCTAATCACCTAAATTCACCCTTAACATCTCTCAGCAAACCTGTGATGTCATTTTGGAGGCGAGAAGGCGTAGTACTAGAAAATTTTATGCTGACAAATGGAAAAGATGCTGTGCTTGGAACCAGTCACAAGGAATAAGCACAGCAAGGCCCAATATTCCTCAGATTTTGCAATACTTAACTGAGATGCTTCACCAAGGGCCTGTCCTTTTCTTCCATAAAAATTCATGCCTCTGCCATTTCAGTTCTTTACAACACAGAACCTCCCTTCTTTACTCATCCTCTGCTAATGCAGTATCTCAGAGGGGCCAAAAACTTAATTCCTCCCAGGAGAGCTCCAACCCCTGCCTGGGACCTCTGTTTTGTATTGGAAAAACTCACTCTCCCTCCTTTCGAGCCAGCTGCTACTGCAGACTTAAAATTTCTCTCCTGGAAAACGGCTATTCTTTTAGCAGTCACTTCAGCTAGAAGGATTTCTGAATTACAGGCTCTTATGGCAGTGGAGCCTTTCATTATTTTTCATGCGGGCAGGGTGTCTCTTGAGGACCAATCCATCCTTCATGCCTAAGGTGGTATCCAGTGTGGCTCTTAATCAGACCATTCATTTGCCAACTTTCTTTCCCAATCCACAGAACAAGGGGGGAGCGGATTCTGCATTCATTGGATGTACACAGACAACTTAGATTTTACTTCAACAGGACAAAATCGCTAATAAAATATGAACAACTACTGGTGGCATTTGCTGCAGGGGCAGAGGGAAAGGCTATTTCAAAGCAGACTATTTCCAAATGGCTAAGCTATTGTATTCGTTTCTGCTATATGCACCATGGTAAAATTATCCCCCAGGGGATCAGATCTCATTCCACCAGGGCTGCATCTACTTCTACAGCCTATCGGAGACATTCTAGAAGCTGCTACCTGGAGCTCAGTTCATACGTTCACCAAACATTACCATTTACCTTTTTTTTCTCTAAATCCAGAGCTGGCTTTGACACTGCTGTCTTGCAGGGCCTTTATAGCTGGTCCCAATGCTGTATAAATCCATCCTCCCAACCACATCTTTGGGAATCTACCCAAATGTGTAATGACTGCAACAGTGAAACACGAAGAACATAGTACAGTTGTGTACTCTTACCATAAATGTAGATGTTAGAGTGTATTCACTGTTGCAGTCCTGGTTACCCATCCTCCAGCCCATTTTTCTCTTACTGTACCTCTACTTTCTTCTGCTATGCTTAAAAGCCTTGCTCCCCATTTGGGGGGCACCTGACATCTGGGGCAAGAAAAACTGATGTAATGGTGTCTGCTGCATGTTTTATACCCCTGACGACCTGACGTCCTGGAAGAAGGGACAGCAACCGATGCAGGACCCAAGACTTTAATCAAGCCGACTGAGGGCAACCTGACAGCAGATTACCCAACTGTAATGACTGCAACGGTGAATACACTCTAACATCATTTATGATAAGTGTACACAACTGTACTTTTCTCCTCTGCTTCATTCTCGGAGCCTATAATGTCAGGTTCCTCTGTCTTTGACCCTTCAGCTCTGGGGATTCAGCCTGTTTCCTCTGAGCCAATTACTCTATCCTCGATGGCTCAGTCTGGAGCTGAGGGTTCTGGAAGCAGACGCTCTCATGTCGACTCAGAGGGGAACAGCCACCCTGGGCTCTCTTCGGAACCGACCCTCCCTCTCGGAGCCTCTGCTCGACTCAGCTCCCACTTCAGCTTTGGAGCCGTTCTCTCTTGCTAGGAGTCGGCCATCCGCCCCCTCGGAGCGGAGGTCTTCGGAGCGGGGGGGGGAAGGCTTTCGAAGCTATAGAGAAGGCTTTATTCTCTGCCAAAGCCATTCCTTTGGGACCGCTGTCCCACCAGCAGCAGGCAACAACCTCTTCCCCCCTGCCACCCCCACAGCGTAGGGAACCAGAGGCCCAAGTAGCCCCCAGATTATCCCATTGGAGAACTCCCTCAGAAGAGGTTATGTAAGAGGAAACATGTAGACTTCCCTGAGTCTGTCACATCAGACACTGATTTAGAGGAATCGGAAGGGTCCCCCAGATCTCCCTCCGAGTATGTCTCCTTCTCTGACATCCTAGAAATCCTTAGACAGAGGGGTGATTGGGAGACCTCTAACCTACTGAGAATGAATCAGTGTATCTTGAGGCCTTTGGCTCCCGACCTTCCACATCTTGGGTGACACCACCTTATGACCAACTTTTGGGGGCCATTTCATGGAAAGCATGGACCTCTCCAGATTCAGTGGAAGCCGTCCCAAGGAGGCCAAACAAATTTGACAGCACCTGAGGACAAGTCTTCCCTTAGCAAGGGAGTTTCAGTTGGTGCTATGGTGGTAGCAGCAGCCACCAAGAAGGAATTATCTGAGACGTCTTCTAATATCCATCCTCCTAACAAGGAGTCCAGGACGATGGATAGGTACGGGAAGCGTACTTTTTCTTCAGTGGCATTTACACTAAGATCGCTGAAATACCCAACTCATTTCACTCGTCTTCAGAGGGATCTTCTGAAAGAGTTAGGAGATACCCTCCAGGGTTCAGTAGCTCCGGGTTCCATGGACAAGATTTCCGCGCAGCTCTCTACCTTTACTTCCATAGCTAACTCCTCCATGAGGCTGATCTCATATGCGGCAGATGGAGCAAGCAGGGCAGCCGCAGCAGGAATTGCTGTCGAGACATTCGTGGATGCGTCTTTGTAATTTTATGGAATCCTTCAAGTCTTCCTTCACTAACGTTCACTTTGATGGTTCATCTCTATTTGGACCCCAAGTGAGAGAGACTTTGACTAGGTGCGAGCAGGAAGGAAAAACCTCATCTGCTGGTGGAGTCGGTTTCTCTCTCCCGTCCAGATCCTATCCCAAGGGTAATACAGGAGGGAAAATGTAGTTCAGCAAATCCCAAAAAGGTTTTCCCTCAGGCACAAGGTCATCCCCTCCCCCAGGGGCAGAGGGGGAGGATATAAGGGAAGACACCACCCTCACGGCAGAGGAGGTCCGCAACATCAGGGAGACAGAGAAATGTTCTCTGATCGTCCCTTCCATCGACCCTGAGGGGTTACCTAACTATCCATTTCTGGAGGCAGTCGGGGGCATATATCGCTGTACCCAAGCGCCTGGCTAACTATCACTCAAGATCGTTGGGTACACACAGTAATATCCAGAGGATGTTCTTCGTGTTTCACTGTTGCAGTCATTACATTTGGGTAATCTGCTGGCAGGTTACCTTCAGTCGGCCTGAATAACAAAGTCTTGGGTCCTGCATCGGTTGCGGTCTCCTCTTCCATGACGTCAGGGGTATAAAACATGCAGCCGACGCCATTTTAATCGGTCTTTCTTGCCACGCGGTGCCCGAAGCAGAAGCAGTTCGCAAGTGCCGGTCAGCTTACTCCTGAAATTTTCGTATTAGAGTTTCAGAACCAAAGTCTTCAAATTAAAGCCAAGTACCCCGTTGGGGAAACATTTTGTTGCTCCTTACCGATGTCAGTAAAAGTTAATTGCATTACTTGTGGGAAGCAAGTTCCTCATATAAGGATTTTCATTTGTACTGCATTCCTTGCCTAGGCCCAGATCACAACGTGCCTTGCTGTCGGTTTTGTGCTAGATTTAACTAACGCATTAAGCAGCGTCGGTATATTTTTGCTTCTAAATATTTTGGTTCAAGATTTAATTATCCTGAAATGTCATCTGTTAGCAGTCCGACCACCGGAGTTCTCAAAAAACGCAAAGAAAAAGACAGGCCATCGAGGTCCAAAACAGGCGACAAAACTTCTAAGCCAGTCGCCAGTTTGCCGGTACTCAGTGAGGCGCTTTTGCAGCCCCTGATACCTGCTGCTTTTGAGTCGCAGGCCTCTGCCGAGACCCGTTCTGAGTCCAGTATGCCATGAGGTTTGCAGAGTTTTGAACCCACTGATGTCTCACTTAGATGGGTCCGGAGCCGCTGAGCAGGCACCGGCTTCTGAGGCTGTTTTCAGGCCTCAACATTTTTATATTAAACTGATGCCAGCAACAAAAACAAGGTCAAACACAACTTCCATGTCTAAAAAACCGACTCATGAGCCACGTGCTTAGGCCCCTATGCCTAAAAAACAGATGATAAAAATGGCTGAGGATTTAATTACCTTGATCAGGGGTTCCCAACCACCCCCTGCTAAGAGGCATAGGCAAGGCACTGATTATGAATCTTCAGATCAGGTTTCCATTTCCTCTGATTCCTCTTCTGATCAGGAATTTTCTGTTCCACCCTATGAGGATTTTGATGCAGAGGAATCCATCCCATCTGCATCTCCTCCTTAGGATTACTCTTTTGGAGAGACTTTGCATACTTTAAGGGAACATTTTTACTGGGAGAGTCAGGACTTCTCTGAATCAAAAAAGAGGCATAGGGATTTCTTTCTTCCTCAGCATAGGCCTTTGGCAATACGTCCTGTATTAGACATTGTTGATGTGTTCTCGGAATCTAGCATGGCTGCTGATTCTCTGCCTCCGGCTCCTAGTAAGCCAGATATTACAGGGTTCCTGACTCCCACAAATTTCTTTTCAAAAATCCTGCTACTGAACCTGAAACTATTTCTCAGGGTCCCAAGGGTATAAAGGCCTCTACAGACAAGAATCCCACCCCTTCTGATACAGATTCCAGGGCGCTGGATAGATGGGTTAAGAAGGTTTATATGTCTGCAACCTTGGCAATCAGGGCTTTAAACTGCCAGTTTCATATGCTCAAGTATCAACAGCATGTTATGGGCTTACTGAAACAGAAAATTATGTTGATTTCTGATTGTGTGGAAAATAGTTAATGACTTATTGCATTCAGCAGAACAAGTTGTAAAGCATACTTTGCAATGTGGTTTTGATTCCTTGAAGGCCCCTTGTAGGGCCGCCGTTACTGGATCTGTGATTAGAAGGCATGCCTTGCTCAAGGAGCAAAATCTGCCTGATCATGTTAAAGCTAAATTGTTGGATGCCCCTTTGCAGCATGATACTCTGTTTAGTAATAATTAGTAATAAGGCAGAAGAGGTTTTAAAGAAAATGGAAGACAAAGCTAAATCTGTGCAAATTGTAAATGATTTCTTGCAAGTGCAGCCACCCAGGTTCAGTATACATTGGCGTACTAAAAATTGGTCCTTTCGTGTGTCCAACAGTGCCACTCGGGGCAAATCTAGGCACTCAAAAGGCTGCAGATACCAATCACTGGGTTCTTACAGATCAAAGCAATGGGGTGCCTCCACCTCCAAGTCTGGAGGAAGCAAAGCACAACCCTACAGTAAGCAGTCTCAATGACTTTCCTCTACCATCACCAAGCACTTATCTTTTGGCAGCCCCTTGGGGGGGAAAACTAGCACTTCATGCTCAATATTGGCAGTTAATTACCCAGGGCAAGTGGGTATTAAACATAGCATCCCAGGGGTACAGTTTTCATTTCCATACTTTGCCAATTCCAAACGGATGGCCGGATCTGCCACAGAACTAGTGGGCGGAGGCTCAAACAAGTCATGTCCCTCATGGATATGGGGGCGATTCAACTGGTACCAGAAAAGGAAAAAGGACAAGGTTTCTATTCAAGACTTTCCTGGTACCCAGAAAAGACAATTCATGGCGTCCAATACTGGACTTACCGATTTTGAACATGTTCCTGGATATTCCAGAATTCAAAATGCTGACTTTACTACAGCTCCTGCCTATGCTAGGCAGGAATGCTTGGTTAGTAACTAGAGTTAAGAGGCATACCTGCATATCTCAATAAGGGAATCCTGCAGAAGATACCTCCGCTTCAAAGCAGGTTTTTTTTTGCATTACCAATTATCTGCACTGTCCTTTGGCTTATTTACTGCGCCCAGGGTCTTTACAAAGTGCCCGGCACCAGTAATTGCATTCTGCAGACAAAGAAGCATTCAAATTTATCCTCATCTGGACGACTGTCTCATTCAAGCAGAGGACAAGGACACTGTTCTTCAACATCTGGCGTTTGTAAAAAGGCTTCTAGCATGCCTAGGGTACACCATAAATGAAAAGAAATCACAACTGGTACCCTCTCAAATAATTACATTCCTGGGTGCAAGATTGATTACGACTGCCCAGATGGCTTACCTCACGCCAGACAAACAAAGGCAACTGACAACATACTTCAAACAAATGGCAACAAAAACCCAGTTATCTGCAAGACCAATACTGCAGGCTTTTGGGGTTCGTGGCATCCTGCATTCTACTAATTCCATATGCAAGACTGCATACGAGGAAACTTAAATGGTACCTAAAAAGTTTATGGAGCCGTTGTCACAGTCTGAAAACATTGATCCCTCTCATTCCCTGCATACAACAGGAGTTTCTTTGGTGGGCAGAGACGTCACCAAAACAAGGGACTGTCATTCACTCTAAACCTGCCACCCAAACCCTAACTACAGACGCATCAGACTATGCTTGAAGGGCTCACCTGGCAGGGAGATGCATTCAGGGCGAATGGAGGCCAAGCCAAATGCATCTGCATGTCAACCAGAAAGAGATGCTAACTGTTCATAATGCTCTGACAGCCTTCAAGGACTTACTTCATCCAGGACAACTACTGATAAAGACGGACAACACCACAGTTATGTGGTACATAAGCGGGGGGGGGGTGGTACACATTCCTACCCCCTTTGCATACTAGCCATGGCCTTGTGGAACACAGCCTTGACTTACCAAATACATCTTCAAGCTCAATTCCTGCCAGGAAAGCAAAATACTCTGGCAGACGACCTAAGCAGAAATCTTATGGACCCGCACAAATGGAAACTGGTTTCACAAATCTTCAGCGTGTTAACACAGAAATGGGGGAGCCCAGACATGGATATATTTGCCTCTCCCCAAAATTATCAGTTGGACAAGTTCTGCACAAGAACTTGTCACAAAAAAGCATGGAAAGTGGACGCCCTATACTTCAGCTGGAGAAACCTATCGTCTATGCCTTTCCCCCCTCTGCCTCTGCTCTCCAAGGTCTTATTAAAAGTCAGACAGGAAAAACCAAAAATGATCCTAGTGGCTCCGGACTGGCCTCACCAGCACTGGTACCCACTTGTAAGGAATATGTCTCAGCTTCCTCCATGGTACTTGCCTCAAATACCTCATCTACTGTCTCTGCAGAACTATCAAATTCTGCACACACTGCTCCAAACCTTGAATCTTGCAGCATGGCTAATCAACTAATTATTCAAACACCCCTCAGTAAATCTGTGATGTCATTTTGGAAGCCAGAAGGCCTAGTACTAGAAAATCTTATGATGGTAAATGGAAGAGATTCTGTGCTTGGAACCAAGCACAAGGAACAGACGCTGCAAAACCCAATATTCCTCAGATTTTACAATATTTGACCGAGATGCTTGACAAGGGCCTATCCTTTTCTTCAATAAAAATCCATGCCTCTGCCATCTCGGCTCATTACAGCACAGAGCCTCCCTTCTTTTCTCATCCTGTACTTAAACAGCATCTTAGAGGGGCCAAAAATTTAAGGCCTCCCAAAAGATCACCAACCCCTACATGGGATCTCAATTTTGTGCTGGAAAAACTCACACTGCCTCATTTTGAACCAGCAGCTACTGCGGATATAAAATTTCTATCTTGGAAAACAGCTTTTCTCTTGGCAGTCACTTCAGCTAGAAGGGTTTCAGAACTACAGGCTCTCATGGCAGTGCAGCCTTTTATTATATTTTACCCGGACAGGGTGTCCCTCAGGACTAATCCTTTTATGCCTAAGGTGGAATCCAATGTGGCTCTTAACCAGACTATTCACCTGCCAACATTTTACCCAAATCCGCAGAACAAGGGGGAGCGGATTCTGCATTCATTGGATGTACACAGACAACTAAGATTCTACTTAAACAGGACCAAATTTCTAAAAGTCTGTGCAACTACTGGTAGCATTTGCTGCAGGGTCAGAGGGGAGGGCTATATCAAAGCAGACTATATCTCTAAGTGGATAAGCCACTGCATTTGTTTCTGCTACTTGCACCATGGTAAACCTGTGCCCAAGGGGATCGGATCACATTCCACCAGGGCTGCCTCTAGTTCAGCAGCTTTTCTCAGAGGGGTCCCAACCAAAGACATTCTAGAAGCTGCTACTTGGAGCTCTGTTCATCCCTTCACAAAGCATTATCATTTGCCTCTCTTCTCCAAATCCAGGGCTGGCTTTGCCACTGCAGTTTTGCAGGGCCTTATAGCCATTCCTAATACTGTTTAGTTCCATCCTCCCATCCATAGCTTTGGGATTCTACCCAAATGTAATGACTGCAACAGTGAAACACGAAGTGCATAGTACAGTTGTGTACACTTAACATAAATGTAGATGTGCGAGTGTATTCACTGTTGCAGTCCGGGTTACCCACCCGCCATCCTATCTATCTATATATATATATATATATAATATATATATATATATATATATATATATATATATATATATATATATATATATATATATATAATATATATATATATATATATATATATATAATATATATATATATATATAATATATATATATATATATATATATTTGTTTTGCTCCCCATTTTGGGGGGCACCGGACATCTGAGGTAAGAAAAACTGAATAAAATGGCGTCTGCTGCATGTTTTATACCCCTGACAACCTGACGTCATGGAAGAGGAGACAGCAACCGATGCAGGACCCAAGACTTTGTTATTCGGGCCGACTGAGGGCAACCTGCCAGCAGATTACCCAAATGTAATGACAATGAATACACTCTAACATCTACATTTATGTAAGTGTACACAACTGTACTTTACCCGATTCCCTTTATTTCTGAAACCCCAACAAACAGTCTCTTCCAGACATACCACCCATCCAACTTGACTGTGCAACATCAGAGGTAATCTCGTTGCTACAAAAAGAGTCATGCAAGAAGTCCCCCGCAGAGCAAGTAGGATCCAGAACTTATTCTCGATTCTTTTTAGTTCCAAAAAAGACAGGGGACTGGAGATCAATTCTAGATCTCAGCTGGCTCAACAAGCATGTAAGAAAATAAACGTTCCGAATGGTCACTCTGCAGTCGATATTTCCCTTTATCGGGAAAGACAACTGGATGCGCTCAATCGATCTTCAGGATGCGTACTACCACATCAAAATGGACAGGCGCTGCAGGAGACACTTGCGCCAGCAATTTTCAGTTCAGAACACTGCCCTTTGGCCTCACTACAGCCCCCAGAGTGTTTACCAAATGCATGGCAATGGTAACGGCTCACCTGAGACGTCAAGGATTCCAGGTGTTTCCGTACCTAGACTCGCTCCTCACTGCTTCCACCAAGCATCAACTCATAAGGACCAGGGACGAGACTCTATCCTTGTGCACCAGCCTAGGCATCACTGTCAGCTTGCAAAAGTCAATCTCATCTCCCTCGCAGCATATTGTATAGCTAGGCTCAGAAATAGAAACAACCACCATGTCAGTAAAGCTAACACAGGAAAGAGTGGAATCTCTACACAGTCAGATCAGATCCTTATTAAACAGAGTCCTGGCCAGAGTGGTCCATGTCCTAGGGATTATGGCTTCCGCCATCTTACTAGTTCCTCTTGCTCTCCTGCATATGAGG
Organism: Protopterus annectens; assembly: GCF_019279795.1. Taxonomy (NCBI): domain Eukaryota; kingdom Metazoa; phylum Chordata; order Ceratodontiformes; family Protopteridae; genus Protopterus; species Protopterus annectens. Next base: position 179,492,256 of record NC_056749.1, read on the forward strand.
ATTCTCCAATGGATGCTGTTTGCACAGTGGTCGATGCAAGACCTTCCATTATCTCGCCAGATATTAATAACAAATGCATGCAAAAGGGATCTGAAATGGTGGTTGCACACGAAACAACTTGTCATAGGTCGTCCACTTGTTCCTCCCCAAGAGAAAGCAGTTTTGACCACGGACGCTTCCCAGATAGGGTGGGGGAGGGGCATTATCTGGGAAAGATGGTCCAAGGTACTTGGCAAATCCACGAGAACCACTTGCACATCAGTGTTCTGGAGATGAGAGCGGTGCTATTTGCGTTGCAAGCAACTTCATAGCTTCCTTCCCACTGTAACAATTGTGATTTAGTCAGACGACATGTCTGTCGTGTGGTACATAAACAAGGGGGAACCAAGTCTTACCCGCTTTGCAGAGAGGCTTTAAGACTTTGGAAATGGGTGATGGATACTCAACGCTTCCTTATAGCAATGTATATCCCAGGGAAATCCAGTGCAACAACGGACAAACTCAGCCTAGCAATTCTGATGCCTCACGAGTGGTCCCTGAATCCAATGCTTGTGAAAGAAATCTTTCACAAGTAGGGCCAGCCTTGCTGCGATCTCATTGCCACTCGCCTAAATACCAAATGCAGCAGCTACTTTGCCCTCATTCCCCATCCGGGGATGTCACCCAGGGATGCTCTATCTCACAATTGGCCCCCAGACTTTATGCCTTAACTCCCTTTCCACTCATACCCAAAGTAATACAAAAAGCAAGACAGTTGAGGAGTTCCTTGATCCTCATTGCTGCTTATTGGCCTCGACAAGTTTGGTTTCCTTTCCTGTGGGCCCTACCTTTTGGAGAAACAATGGATTCTGGATCTATCTCGTGATTAATCAATCAGGACAGTTCCACTCCTCCATCCACACCCTCAAATTGACAGCATGGCTGCTCCAATTCCACGTATGGCCAGGTACATTCCCTTATCCCCAATGGTCAAACGCATCCTAATTTCATGCCATAAACCTTCCACTCAAACTATATTCTAGCAAATGGAAAAGGTCTTCCCTTTGGGCTACGAATCGGGGCTTAGATCCATATACAGCTCCTTTAGAATCCATTTTATCCTTCCTAACAACAGATCTGAAGTAGTTAATTCATTTGTTCTGCAACCTGTGGGTCTCTGATCCGACCTCGGATCTGACCGGCAGCTTTCCAAGCTTCAAGATCCGAGCTCCTAGCTCCTCCCCTCTACCCACAATCCCCTGTCACCACCACACTACCTCAGATCGTTTTTGCTGCGGCTTGAATGACAAGCATCTTGTGAAGAGCTCATGAGCTTAGACAGGGAAGTGAATAATTTTCTTTCAAAAATTTTTCTAAAACTTAAAAAGGAGAGTATTGTGAGTGTTTCTCTGCCCTTTTTTGTTTTTGGGATTGCATTTTCTTTTTTCAAACCCTTCCCCTAGGTGTTTGGGCATGTGAGTGTGTCAGCAAAATGGCCGAAGGCCATAAAGCTATTTTTTCAAAGTGCACTGGGTGTGGCCATAAGCTTTCCCCAGCTGATGGCCACACTCAGTGCGTTATATGCCTGGGGGTTGTCCATTTGTCTTCAGACTGCCAGGTTTGTGCAGCCTTCAACCCCCGGGCTGTGAGGGACCGAAGGAACAGGCTTATTCTGGCGGGATTGCTTCCCCCAGAGGAGGCCTTCCTCTCCTCCAAGGTGCAGGCTACCCAGGTAGCTTCGACACCCCTGATTCCCTCGACTCAGGCTGGGACTCAACCTCCCACTGCTGCCTTGAGTACGAAGGAAGTTCAGTCTTCTCCTTTTAGGGAGCACAGGACCAAAGACAGGGAGAAGCACAGACACAAGAGGCGAGCTGAGCCTCATCCCTCGGCTCCGCCTTCAAAAACTGTTAAATCACCTCCGAGGGTGTCGGGACCTTCTCCTTCTCGGCTCCGATCTCCTTCCTTCTCACCGGAGGAGGAGCTCCTATCACCCTCAAGGTCGTCGAGGCGGCCCTCCAGACCCGCCTCTACGACCTCCTCTAGAGCTACTAGGTCTCTCTCCGACGCCGACATGGATAGGATGATGCATCGGTTTTTGCAGACCCAAATGCAGATGGGGGTGCTCCTGCCCCCCCCCCGTCCTCAGGGGGGGAGTGCAGGTTCAATATTTGCCCCGATTTCTCCTTCAACCCGGATCCGGGTTTTGGAGTCTTCGGATCCAGGCCCTTTCGGAGCCGGGGTTTTGTCGGTGCCGGTGGCCCAAGCCTTCTCGACGCCGACCATACCCTCGAGTATCTCGGATCAGAGCTCTCAGGGCCGTGGGCTGGGCGTCGGATCCGTGGGAGCGGGTGTTTCGGCGGCACCTATGTCGGGGAACACCTCCCATTCGGATCCGATGGCTTCGGCTCCGACCACGATCCCTAGCCGAGGAGACTGCTTTCGGGGCCGGAAGAGAGTAGTTCTCTGTCGGCGTTCGAGGTAGTGGACAGGGTACTGTCGAGGTCTTCCAGGTCCCCGACTCGGGTTTTGGATCCCCCCCCCCACTGCATACGGGCCTAACTTCCATCATCCTTCCATCGGGACAGCCTGCTCAGACCCTCCAGTTGGTTCCCTCGGAGGAACAAGAGGCCGTTGACGAGCCCTCTTCTGATAGTCCCACAGAGGCGGTACCTCGTAAACAGACGTGTAAAAGGAGGCACATGGACTCCCCCGAGTCCGTCACCACAGATACGGACTTAGAGGAAAGGGAAGGTTCCCCAAGGTCACCCCCCGAGGATGTCTCCTTTGGAGACATCATGGAAATGTTGCGTATTGGGGGGGGGGGGTCTGCCCAAAAACCTTCCTCTGAGTCTGTATTTTTGGAGGTGTTTGAAGCGGGCCCATCTACCTCCTGGGTGTCCCCACCGGCAGATCCCCTGGTAGATCTCTTGACTACCAGGGCTTGGCAGGAACCCGACACAGTGGAGCCTGTCCCACGTCGACTGGATAAAATCCTTAGCCCCCCTTCAGACAGGCAGGTTTGGGCCAAAGGGTCTCCAGGTGATGCCATGTTGGTGGCTGCTGCCACTAAAGAACTCTCCCAGGAGAGCTCCACGGTACACCCGCCGGACAAGGAGTCCCAGGCGCTGGACCGTATAGGGAAGCAGGCCTTTGCTTCAGCAACCTTCTCCGTGAGGGCGCTGAATTATATGGCGCATATCAGGCTGCAATGGGATTTGATCAAGGAATACACTGCAGCCCCTCCTGAGTCCATTTCGGTCGAGGACAAAACAGTGTTCTCGACACGCATGGCCAGTGAAGTCCATTTCAATTACGTCCATGCGGCTACTGTCCTATGCTATGGAGGTAGCTGCAAGGGCAAGCAGGTGTTGTCTTGAGACGTCACGCCTGGCTCCGTCTTTGTAATTTCGCGGAACCTTTCAAGGCATCCTTCGCTAACGCACCCTTTGACGGTTCTTCGCTTTTTGGCAAGACCCTACGTGATACACTAGTGCAAAGCGAGAAAGACGGGAAGACGCTGTCTGCCGTCTGAGTCCGCTTCTCGAGCCCCCAACGTTCCTTCTCAAGGAATCAGAGGGGGCAAAAGAAGCTGTGGTTCTGCAAGTCTCAGCAATCCTATCCAGCTTCGGACTCCGCGCCCTCCAGAGGCAGAGGAGGGCAGGGTGGACGCCGGCCCAGAGGCAGAGGGGGACCGCGTGACTTCTGGTCTAGGGAACCCTTTTCCGAGAGACCCGCGCAACAGCCCTGAGGGCTTACCCGACTGTCCTGCTCTGGAGACGGTCGGGGGGGGTGTTTAACGAAGCACCTGTCAATGTGGGAGTCCATCACAAACGATCGATGGGTGCTCCAAATTATATCCAGAGGCTACAAAATTCCCTTCCTATTTTGTCCTCCCTCAGGTTGTCGCCTCCCCGATGTCCCACCCAATCAGAGAGAGGCGGTGACCGTAGAGATTTCAAATTTGTTAGAAAAAAGAGCCATCCAGCGGGTCCCCCCAGACCAATCCGGATTGGGCTACTACTCAAGGTTCTTTTTAGTGCCAAAAAAGACGGGGGACCTCAGGCCCATTCTAGACTTGTCCGCCCTGAACATGTTTGTTCCCAATGAAAAATTCTGGATGGTCACTCTACAAGCTATTCTCCCCTTAATGCAGGAGAACGACTGGATGTGCTCCATAGACCTCAAGGACGCGTACTACCACATTCTAATGGACAGACGGTCCAGGAGGTTCCTCCGCTTCCGGCTAGGGGCCAGTCATTACCAGTTCAGGGTCCTTCCGTTCGGACTCACCTCAGCCCCCAGGGTGTTCACCAAAGTCATGGCAGTGGTTGCGGCCCTCCTGAGGCTTCAGGGCATAAGGGTCTTTCCGTATCTAGACGACTGGCTCCCCACAGCAACCAACAGGCATCAACTTTGTATCGCGAGAGACTGTGCTGTCTCTTGCCGACAGCTTGGGCATCTCAGTCAACATACCGAAGTCTTTTCATCCTGTACAAGCATTAGATTTCATAGGAGCCAGGCTAGATTCCCAATCTTCTCGGGCCTTCTTGACCTCGGACAGGCTGTCCAGCCTCACTCCAAGTTTTGGCTCTTCTTCGCACCAAGGCCCCGCCGGCGGAGTTGGTCCTGAGGGCACTAGGCTCGATGGCAGCGGCTATCGGCCTCTGTCTCCATGTTCGCCTAATGATGCGTATATTACAGTGGACACTCCAAGTTCAATGGTCACTGTTACTCCACCCATTGAACACTCCTATCCCCCTGAGCAGAGTTTGCACTTAATCCCTCCTGTGGTGGCTTCACTCCCCAGAACTCTGGCAAGGGAGACCCTTTGTGATCCCCCCCCCCCCCCAGGTCACGTTAACCACAGATGCTTCTCGCCTAAGGTGGGGGGGCATTGTTTGGGCAGAAACGTCCAGGGTACGTGGACCTCGTCGGAGACCGCTTTGCACATTAATGTTCTGGAGATGAGGGCGGTGCTTCTAGCGTTGCAGGCTCCCCAAGACCTTCTACCTCTAGGGACGATTGCAATACAGACGGACAATATGTCAGTGGTCTGGTATATAAACAAACAAGGGGGAACCAGATCCTACCCTCTGTCGAGAAGCCATGAGAGTTTGGGAATGGGCGATATCCACCAACCGCTTTCTGATAGCAACGCACATTCCGGGACGATCCAACATTCTGGCGGACAAATTGAGTCGAGTAATTCTCAGTCCTTACGAGTGGTCTCTCAATCCAAATTGAAGGAAATTTTCCGCAAGTGGGGTTGGCCTCGCTGCGATCTCTTTGCTACTTCCCAAAACACAAAATGCAGCGAGTTCTTCGCAATTCTTCCCCCAGAAGGGGAGAGCCAAAGAGACGCTCTGATTCATGCTTGGCCTCCCGGTCTACTCTATGCTTACCCCCCGCTTCCGCTCATGGCGAAGTTCATTCAGAAAGCCGCACGGTTGGGGAGCAAAATTATCCTCGTAGCCCCATTCTGGCCTCGTCAAATCTGGTTTCCATACCTGCGGTCTCAGTCCCCCCCCCCCCTTTAATCCTGGATCCCATTCCAGATCTGATATCGCACCCAACGGGGTGCCCAACACCGAACCTGGTCACCCTCAAGCTCGCGGCTTGGTTGATCCACTTCCACTAATGGCAAGGACTCCTGGTACCTCGTCACCAGTGAAAACTTTTCTGGTAGTGGCTCATAAACCGTCCACCGGGAAAATCTATAATAGTAAGTGGAAACTATTTTCTATCTGGGCTAACAGCCAAGGTCTCAACCCATTTACTGTTCCGATTCCTACAGTATTGGATTTTTTGTCCATGATTTTTGAACAAGGGGCCAGTGCATTAACGGTCAAGTACAGTTGGCAGCAATATCCCATTTTCATGTGGGAGACTGTTTAGGATCTCTAGCATCTACAAAATTGACATTCTTGCTTGGCGTTTTCCTTCTCAAGCCACCAGTGAAATCCGTGACTCCCCCTTGGGACTTAACTTTTGTTCTGCAAGCCTTAACGAAACCTCAGTTTGAACCTGCAGCTTCTGTACCCCTTAAATTTCTGTCCTGGAAAACAGCATTCTTGGTAGCCATGACTTCTGCTAAAAGGGATGTTCTTCATCTCACATTGCTGCAGTCCTTACATATGGGTAGTCCGCTGTCCTCGGTCGGCCCGAATACCAAAGTATTAGGCTGACGTCGGTCAAGGCGCTTAAAACTGACATCAGGACGTCAGGGTACAAAAGCGCATGACCGACGTCATATCCTCAGTCTTTTTTGCCGCATGGTCCGATGCAGAAGCAGCGTTGCAAGTGCCGTTCGGCGTTCTGAAATTTTTCGAGTTTGGAGTTTCAGACCGAATCCAAGTTGGCTAAGTACCCCGTTGGGGAATATTTTGTTTTTTTCTTGCCTCAGTGTATTACCGGATGTCAGAAAAAGTGAATAATTGTATTTCTTGTGGGAAACGGATACCGCATAGGGATTATCATTCTTTGTGCATTCCTTGTTTGGGGCCTGAGCACGACGTAGTCTGGTGTCGCTTTTGTGCTAGGTTTAATAAGCGCACTATTAGCGAAGGTTGGATTGTGCTAGGCTGGTCTTGAGCGGTGCAATTATAATATGCCGTCGGATACTCCGGCGCCGCTTCCAAGAAGCGCAAAGACAAAGCGTTAAACCCAGGCAAGATGAGTCGTCCGTTCGGACGCGGTTCTTTAGAGGCTTCAGTGGAACCGGTGGTTCCGATGGAGGCTTCTCTGGAGTCTCAGGGGGAGACTTTGATTTTGCAGGATGTGGCCTCTCAAGAGGCAGGTCAGGCTGAAGGGGCTTCTCAGGTTTCTGTACTCCCTCCCTTCCCAGGGTGGTTAGACCCTCTCCTTCTGTTTCCAAGGCTTCTTCCAGAGGCAGGCCAGGTTTAGCTTCTGTTGGTGTTAGTCCTAGTTCTGCAGGGTCTGTGCCTAAGAAGCACATGCTTAAAATGGCAGAAGATTTGATTACTCTGATTAGAGGTTCTTTGCCCCTCCTGATAAGAGGCCTAGGGTGGAGCCAGAGTTGGAAAGTTTTGAACAGGCTTGGATGTTTCAGAGTCTTGACTGAAGACTTGCAGGAGTACACTCCTTATTCTGATTCTGATGCAGAAGATTCCACTCCTTCTGCTTCTCCTCCAGAGGATTTTTCTTTTTCAGAGACACTTCATTCTATGAGGGAACATTTTAAGTGGGAAGGTCAGGACTTCTCTGATTCACGGAAAAGGCTTGGGGAATTTTTGTTTTTACCTCAACATAGGACCTTAGCTATACCCCCTGTTCTGGATGTTGTGCAAGATGTATTTTCAGAGGCTTCACTTAATCCTGATTCTCTGCCTCCTGCGCCTGTTAAACCGGATAGGTATTACAGGGTGCCCGAGGCTCATAAATATCTCTATAAGAGTCCTAGGGCGGACCCAGAAACTATTAGTCAGGGACCTAAGGGTGTCAGGGCCTCTGTTGTAAAGAATCCGGTTCCTCTAGATAAAGAGGCCAGAGCTTTGGATAGATGGGGAAAGAAGGTCTATACATCTTCTACTTTAGCAATGAGGGCTTTGAATTGACAGTTTCATATGTTGAAATATCAAAATTTTCTTCTTTCGCAATTGAAATCTAAGGTGGATGCTCTGGCAGAAGGCATTGAGTGTAAAGAATTACAAGATTTGGTGCATGTTTCTGAACAGGTGGGTAAGCATTCTTTACAGTGTGGTTTTGATGCTTTGCAGGCCTCTTCTAGGGTGGCTGCCACTGGTTCAGTTCTTCGCAGGCACGCCTGGCTTAAGGATCAGAATTTATCTGACCATGTTAAGACAAGGATTTTGGATGCTCCTTTGCAGTCTGAAGTGTTGTTTGGCCCACCTGTGGAGTCAGTCTTGAAGAAAATGGAAGACAAGGCTAAGTCTATGCAGACTGTTAAAGATTTTTTGCAAGTTCAGCCTCCGAAGTTTAGTAGAAATTGGCCTGCTAAGGGGTGGACGTATCCTTCTTCTGATTCCCAGTCTAGGGGTAGATCTAGACGTGGTAGGGGCAGAGCTCAGAGCTCCTTCAGACCTAGAACATGGAGTTCACCTGCACAATCTTCGAGTGAGGGCAGGGGCCAGTCCTTTCGTAAACGGGCCCAATGACCTACTTTTTCAGCTGCCAGATCCTTCTTGCCTGGCAGCACCTTTGGGAGGACGGTTGGCACTCTTCAAGGAAAATTGGATTTTAATTACCCAGGACAAATGGGTATTGGATATCATACACCAAGGTTACAAGTTTTATTTCCATACCTTGCCTCCTTTCAAAGGCATGCCAGACGTTCCTCCTCAGCAAAGACTAGAGGCTCACAAACAGATTTCTCTACTACTTTAAATAGGAGCTATACAACCGGTCCCTCTGCCAGAAGTGGGCCTAGGATTTTATTCTCGCCTGTTTCTAGTACCAAAGAAAGGGAACACGTGGAGACCAATTTTGGATTTATCTATCCTCAACACATATCTGGACATTCCCAAGTTCAAAATGTTGACGTTACAACAGCTTTTACCTCTGCTGGGCAAAGATCACTGGATGGTGACTCTGGATCTCAAGGAGGCTTACCTTCATGTTCCTATCAGGCCCAGTTGCAGGAAGTATCTGCGTTTTCGGGCTGGGACTTTTCATTATCAGTTCTCTGCATTGCCCTTTGGCTTATCTACTGCGCCCAGAGTGTTCACGAAGGTTTTGGCTCCAGTGATAGCTTTCTTCAGGCTAAGAGGAATACAAATCTATCCTTATTTGGACGATTGCCTGATTCTGGCTCAAGGAAAGGACGAACTTCTTCATTTACAGTATGTGATGGCAGTGTTAAGATGCCTAGGGTATTCTGTGAACGAAATAAAGTCCAGTCTAGTACCCTCTCAGGACATGTGCTTTCTGGGTGTGAGACTGAATACAACATCCCAGATGGCCTTTTTGACCCCGGACAAACAAAAGAATCTTTCTCTTTATTTCCATCAATTGTCTCGTCAGTCCGGGCTGACTGCAAGGACAGTCCTTCAAGCCTTGGGGTTCATGGCATCTTGTATTCTGGTACTTCCCAATGCCAAACTGCATATGAGGAAGCTACAATGGTATCTCAAAAATGTATGGACGCAACACTGCCAAGATATGGACACTGTCATTCAGATAATACCTTGCATTCAAAAGGAATTTTTGTGGTGGGCTCAGGAATGTCACCTAAACATGGGACTCTCTGTGACCCGACCAGAGGCGAGTCAGATTCTAACGACAGATGCCTCAGACAAAGCTTGGGGAGCTCATCTAAATGGAAAATGGGTACAAGACACGTGGCCTGCCAGACTTCAACATTTACATATCAACTTGAAGGAGATGTTAGCAGTCCAATTTGCATTGATAGCTTTCAAGGATTTACTTCTTCCAGGGCAGGTGTTGATTCAAACAGACAACACAACTGTCATGTGGTACATCAACAAGCAAGGGGGGACACATTCATACCCTCTATGCAGACAAGCAATGATTTTGTGGGAGACTGCTCTGTTTACAGCTAAATCTTCAGGCAAGGTTTCTGCCAGGAACACAGAACTCCTTAGCAGATGTGTTGAGCAGACAAATTATGGATCCCCACGAGTGGAAATTGGATCCTCATGTATTTCAAAAATTGACAGTGTTATGGGGAACTCCAGACATAGATCTGTTCGCTTCTCCACTAAATTACCAGTTGCCAAAGTTTTGCACAAAAAGGTTTCATCCCACAGCTTGGAAAGTGGATGCTCTCTCATTCAATTGGAGCAATCTTCACGTGTATGCCTTTCCACCACTGCCTCTCCTCCCAAAGGTACTCCTGAAGGTCAGACAGGACAAGCCAACCATGATTTTAATAGCTCCGGATTGGCCTCGACAGCACTGGTACCCATTACTGAGAAGTCTGGTATGGGAGCCTCCATGGCCTTTGCCTTCGATTCCACACCTGCTGTCTCAGGAGAACAGTCATTTACTCAATGTCAAACTTCACTCTCTGCATCTGACAGCCTGGCATATTCTGTTTTAAACCCTGGAGGGTCTCAGCTTCCACAACAAGTTTTGAATGTTATTTTGGAGGCCAGAAGGCCTAGTACAAGGAAGGTTTACGCAGATAAATGGAGGAGATATTTAATTTGGAGTACAGCAAAGGACTTTGATGTTTCTAAACCTAATTTAAGTGTTGCTCTTCAATACCTTACTGAGTTATTGGACAAAGGTTTGTCCTTCTCCTCTATAAAGGTTCATGCTGCAGCAATTTCTGCTCACTATGACTTTGACCCACCATTATTTTCTCATCCTTTGTTTAAGCAATTCCTTAGAGGGGCAAAGAATATAAGACCCCCACGTAGAGCTCCTACTCCTGCTTGGGATCTCAATTTTATGTTGGAGAAACTCACTCTACAACCTTTTGAGCCTGCAGCTACTGCAGAGTTGAAATATTTATCATGGAAGACTGCTTTTTTGTTGGCTATTACCTCTGCGAGAAGGGTTTCTGAATTACAGGCCCTTATGGCGGTTGAGCCTTTCTTAATTTTCCACAAGGATAGGGTGTCTTTGCGTACTAACCCTTCCTTTATGCCTAAAGTGGTTTCTAGTGTGACTTTAAACCAAACTATTCATTTGCCTACTTTTTATGCAAACCCCCAAAATAAAGGGGAGAAGATTTTGCACACTTTGGATATACACAGACAGTTGCAATATTATTTGAGCAGAACTAAAGGGTTCAGGCAGTCTCAGCAGTTGTTTGTTTCATTTGCTTTGGGTTCTCAGGGCAAACCTGTTTCAAAACAAACTATTTCTAAGTGGATTGGTTTTGTATTGCTTTCTGTTATTCCCATCATGGTAAGGAGATTCCAGCTGGGATTAGGCCTCATTCCACTAGGGCTACTGCCACTTCTACAGCTTTTTAAGGGGTGGCTACTAAAGATATTTTGGAGGCAGCTACTTGGAGTTCAGTGCATACTTTCTCTAAGCATTACCACCTTCCACTTTACTCTAAATCTAGGGCTGGTTTTGCCACTGCAATTTTACAGGGCATTTTGGCAGCTCCTAATGCTTTATAGTTTTGCCATCCTCCCTTACCTCTGCTTTGGGATTCTACCCATATGGAAGGACTGCAGCAATGTGAGATGAAGAACATAGTACAGTTTTGTACCTACCATAAATGTAGATGTTGAAGATCCACATTGCTGCAGTCCAATACCCTCCCTCCTTCCCCTCTGTAGTTAGAGGTGGTTGTGTGGTTTGGGTTGTAAATATTGTAAATATGGTTAGTGCAGGGGTGGTTGGTTGTTCTTTGCTGTTTTTTGGCTTTGGCCTTTCTTTTTAGGGCCTTCTGACATCTGGGGCAAGAAAAGACTGAGGATATGACGTCGGTCATGCGCTTTTGTACCCTGACGTCCTGATGTCAGTTTTAAGCGCCTTGACCGACGTCAGCCTAATACTTTGGTATTCGGGCCGACCGAGGACAGCGGACTACCCATATGTAAGGACTGCAGCAATGTGGATCTTCGAACATCTACATTTATGGTAGGTACAAAACTGTACTTTTCAGAGCTCCAAGCTTTGTGCATGAAACCTTCCTATCTTATTTTCCACAATGACCGAGTGTCTCTCAGGACTAACCCGTCTTTCTTACCAAAAGTGGCATCTGTGGCAAATATCAGACTATCCATCTGCCAGTGTTTTTCAAAAATTTTCAAAATCAGGGAGAATACATGTTGCATATACTAGACGTACATAGTTACGTTTTTACCTGCATAGGACCAAAGATGTTTGTAAGGCTGATCAACTCTGTCTCATTTGCTCCTTCATACATGGGAAAACCTATATCCAAAGTGACACTGGCTAATTGGATTTGTCAATGTATTTCTCAGGCTTATGAGGCATCAGGCAAAACAACCCCATTCAAAATCCGTGCACATTCCACAAGGTCCATCGCAACTTCTGCAGCCTTCTGGTCCAGGATGCCGTTGGACAACATATGTTCAGCAGCCACTTGGTCTTCTCATACGTTTATTTCTCATTATAAGCTGGACATGATATCTAGAAGCAGGGCGTCCTTTGGCTCCGCGGTGCTTCGGAATATCCTCCCATAGACCACCCAGGTTTCTTTGTTTAGGTAGCTGGGGACTCTGTCCCACAGGTTGCAGAACAAATGAAGTAACTACTTCAGATTTAGAAGTTATGTACTCACCATAACGTTCCATCTGAGTAGGTACTTCATTTGTCTGCAACCATCCCCCCTGCCATCACCCTAACCTGTATCGGGTTTCTAGGATCTTCATGATTCTTGAGAATATCTGAACCTGTTTATTAGGTTTTTTCAGGTGATACAGCAAAACCGATCTGAGGTAGTGTGGTGGTGACAGGGGATTGTGGGTAGAGGGGAGGAGCTAGGAGCTCGGATCTTGAAGCTTGGAAAGCTGCCGGTCGGATCCGAGACCCACAGGTTGCAGACAAATGAAGTACTTACTCGGATGGAACGTTATGGTGAGTACATAACTTCTAATTTTTCATGAAGGAGCGGCAGCCGCTACAGTTAGAGTTCAATTAGCTGCCATTTCCAATTCCCATTTTGGTTTTATGGGAAACACTCCTTCTGTAAAACGTTCTTTAAAGGAGTTCTTCTTAGGCCCCCAATAAAACAACCTTTAGAACCCTGGGACTTAAATTTAGTCCTCTCATCTTTGATGTCTGCACCCTTTGAACCACCCTCGTTGTCAGACTTAAAATTATCATGGAAAACCCTGTTCTTTGGTAGCTATAACATCGGCTAGGAGAGTCTCGGAACTTCAGGCTCTAACTATTCGATCTCCTTACATTATCTTTCACAAGGATAGAGTCTCTCTTAGGACAAACCCTTCCTTTCTCCCTAAGGTATGCTCAGAACACAACCTGAATACTACCATTGAGCTACCTGTGTTTTTTCCAAACCACTCTAATAAATCAGTGTGTAGACTTCACCAACTAGATGTCCACAGGATACTCAGATTCTATATACACAGGACCAAAAAATTCAGGAAATCTGATCAACTTTGTTTCCTTTTCTAACAAAAGGAAATGCTTACCTGTTTCAAAAATTACTTTCAAAATGGCTTTTGGATTGCATATCCTTTGCTTATCAACAAGCTGGTAGACCATTACCATTAAAAGCTAAATGTCACTCTACTTCGTGCGCCTTTAAATTTAGGTTCCCAATTGATACTATTTGTGCAGCAGCTACTTGGGCAAGACCACATACGTTTGTCACTCATTACAAATTGGATTTGGCCTCCTGGTACAGATCATCCTTTGGGCCCAGTGTGCTGAAGTCTCTTCGCTTGAGCCACCTGGGATAAAGGTGCTAGGGACGCTGTCCCATCCAGCAAGAATTGCGGCGAGATAGGACTACATAACATAGAGGTTATGTACTTGCCATAATGTTCCATGTTTGTAGTCCATCTCGCCTATATTCTTGCGTCCCTCCCTCCAACCCCCTTCCCGTTTCTGGGGATCTAGTGGACCTCTTTTGTGGGGCTGCCTGACTTTGCTCTTTATTGTCTACCTGGAATGGATTGTTTCTAATCCCTTCCTGTATTTTTACAGATTTTTTCTTATTTTTACCTGCTAGTTATTTATTACTTTCTTGAAAACTAGATCTGGGGAATTGCCGTGAGGCACCATGGGATAGGGGCTAGCCTCGAGCCAGTAAAAAGCTCTCTATCTTTAGTATAAGCTGAGTCAGAGCCGAATATCTGCTCCGAACCCATCCAGCAAGAATATAGGCGAGATGGACTGCAAACATGGAACGTTATGGTAAGTACATAACTTCTTTTTATCCCCTTTGATGAAAAAACATGTACCAGTGAATTACCACATAGGTGGCAGTACACTAAACACTGAAAGTGTGATAAGAGACTTAGGGAAACAGGTGGACAGTGGTCTCACCTTCGATAACCGCATCGCCACAACAGTCAGGAAATCCTATGTGGCACACCTAATCACTAAGGGCTTTTCATCCAGAAAAAAGGTCATTGTCCCACTGTAATCCCTCAGACCCATTAGAGTGCAATGCCCCATTTGGTATGTACCTCTCAAGACATCTGTAACAACTGGAAAGGCCGCAGAAATACCTCACTAAAAGAATCACAGGCCTAAAGCAGGTGCCCTATGCTGGCTGTCTTTTTTTTTTTTTTTTTTTAAACTCCAGCTATAATCTTGTTGCATATCGTCTACTCAGACTCTCTCTGCTTAACATACAAGGCCATGTCAAACCCAAGCTGTTGGACATGCTACACTTAACGAAATCCCAATCCCTCAGAGCCACACTCTCCAGGGATCTAAACCTTGTCATCACAATGAACAAAACATGCTAGAGGGATAGGTCTCTGACCCAGAGACTCCCCATACTCTGGACTAGCCTGCCCATACATGTCAAGCAGAGCGCCTCTTTGGCCCTCTTCAAAAGGAACCTTGATGATGAGATAGGAAATTCACCCCAGGGATCATGTCAGTCGCCCTGCTATACAGGGGCCCAGGGAGGTAAATATTGTAGGAAGAAATGCACAGGGAATTGTTATGGCTAGGTTTGTATATAGTCTAGTACCAGCCTATGAACTTTCTGCCAAAATTTGAGAGGCTGAGTAAAAACGTAAGGTACTGAATTGCATTGTCTTTCTGATGGTACTCGCGAAGTGCTTTAAGGCTTTGAAAGCCAACAAAACACTCTGCTTCTTTTTTTCTTCTTTGCTTTTCTTTTTGCCTTTCCTTTTCTGTAACTGGGTAGTACATGGAGCAGATGCACTTTCACTCTAGTTAAATTTTTTGGCATCCATGTACACATAAGCAGGTGGTTATTTTCAACCCAATCTTATTCCTGCATATCTCATTCTTATGTTTTACGTAAACTAGGGTAGTTAGAGAAATGAATTTGTGTTTCCTATTAAACTAGGAAATTAATTGCGTAAAATATTTTTATTTATGTGGGGATCCAGATTAAATCCGGTAAAAAAATAATACAGTATATTGTATTGTAAAAGATGGTGGATGGGGTTAAGATTGAAAAAAATCAGTTTTCTTAGCTTCCTTACATATGTAGTGAGTCTTGTATAAAGTGGAATATGGTCAGGGGAATTTTGTTCTTAAAACGGTGGTAAATACAAGAATGTGTGGGAAATACAGAATAAAGAGAAGTGTGGATGATGAAAAAATATATGAACTGATAAAAAATGGAAGTTAGTATGTAATAAAATATAAAAAAAATGCATGGTATGAAGATGCAATAAAGATTTGTAAAAGTGTGGAGAAATAAGGCAGAAAATCAGAGGTAAGGAAAGGCATGATAGATTTCAAGAAAGAATTAGAAATGAAAGGTGTAATTGATGAGGAAACTGGATTTTTTTTGTGCATTGCTCAAGAATTGAAGTAGGTATTTGTGTGAGAAATCATTTATTGGTGAGATTTGCAAAAATGAATTTGAACATGATGGTTTGAGCTGTAGAGGTTCATAGGTAGAGGTTACTGTTTGTCCAAGAGCCATTTTAAGTCTGGCCAAGCTTACCCTAGATTTACCAAAATGTTGCTGACTAGTCTATACCTCAAAGAATTTTGCACTTATGATACGAGCTTGTACACACTGATCACAGGCTACCCTTGTCAGTTTGGGGCAAAAGTGCCTGACCAGTGATGAAATTTGCAATTTCTCATCCATTGGTCCAAGTTAAGTTTGAATATGTTTATGAATGAGCTTTGCTTCACATGGATAGGAAGCCAGTTCCAGCAAAGGCTAGTCTTTGAAACCCATACCTTTCCTTGTGACATGTCCTGCTTTTATACCACAGATATGGTTTAGGTCTTTTGAGCAAGTGTTTCTAATGCTAGTTGTTTTGTGGATGTGTAACCTCTGTTAGTGTGGGATCAGAGGGATGCCTTGTAGCAATCTGTGGGAGACTGAGCACAAGGATTAGGGCCTTGAGACTGTCCACACAGGGCTTGTTCACCCCCTGTGTTCTTTTATTGAGGAACCTCTGTGGTCCCTAAAGCTGTTGCAAGTGCCTGGTCAGGTATACGCTAAAATCTGTCTGTTGGGCTGATGAGAGCAGAGTGACTCCTTGGACATGAATGCCATTCCCTATTTATAGGTTGTGCGTCGTAGAATGGTTTTCTACCACAGTTGACGTGGTCAAAGGTCAGGTTACAGGCAACATGCAAACACATATCCCTGACCATGGAGTCTACTTTTAGGGGTGTACTATCAATGTGGTAATTTCCAGGGGTGGTAGCCTTTCTAAAGGTACCGTTATGCTTTTTTCACATATGAAATGAGGTGCAGGAAAGAAGGTATATGCCATTTTTAAATTGATGGTAATTGTGTGTAATTTGGTGCAGGATATGTCAGGAATTTATAATTTTGGAATGTTTAAAAAGTTATGAAGTAAAGGGCTGGAATGCTAAATGGAGTAAGTGGAGTAAAATGCTATATTTTTCCCTTACTGTTTGTATGAAGAAATTATGGAAAATTGTATATTTGGATGTGTAAATAAAGCCCCTGCTCTCCAATAGGTTATGTGGGATTGTTTACATCCACCTGAGCTACCAACAACTCGGATTGGGATCTTTGTTTATTGTCTCACTGAAGGGCTGCATATTCAGCACCCCTCACCCCATGCTGCCGTGCCGTGTCAGTCAGCAAGGTAGTAAACATGAGTTCACATTTCAAAAGGCTTCTATTTGCCAGTATACTTGCAGATTGTAGCAGAACTTTCTTTTAAGGCCTTTCCAAAAGCACTTTTCACTTTAGGCCAATATGCAGTGGCCTCTTTCTGTCACCCTTTGTTTTTCCTCCTTTTGAACTATTAAATGAAGTGGACCTTTAACCTCTTGGATGTTTTAAGGATGCTTTTACATAAGAATTTTAGAATTAAAAACTGCATTGTACAACATTTCTTGGTGAAGGATGTCATAAAGGCTTTGGTTTTGTCTCACTTTTGTCAAGAAAAGTGAGCATTTCCTGCACAGGCTAGATACAGTAGTCAATTAACAAGACCATATACTGTCTAAAATGGCCTAGTATTGCCTTTTTGTGCAAGTGTTGTAAACCTCTGTGAGGCCAGTTAAGCTACTCTATAAGAATGTGTATTTGTCTCCGTAACATATTTTCAGAAATTTTCCTGTACAAGCTGTCTTAGAAGCTACTATATAGACTGTCCACAGTTTTTCAAAACAGTGCATGTTGGAATTGCTGTCCAGTGGTAGGAAAAGGTTTGGTTTGACTGCCCATGTAGCATGGGTTATAGAAATGATGCTTGGTACTCTACCGAAATCTTTCAACTTAAGGATTGTAACCCTGCTCAAAAAAGATGGTAAAGTGGTGTTAAAGTACTTAACAGATATTTCAGGAATTATTCTAATAGGAATGTACCCTGTCTGTACCCCCTTGAGAAAATTGTGCATAACGTTTTTGTAACTGTTAAGGGGATGTTCTTTTGTTTCACTGTTGCAGTCATTACATTTGGGTAATCCTGCTGGCAGGCTGCCCTCAGTCTGTCTGAATTCCAAAGCCTTGGGTCCTGCTTCGGCTGCTGTTGCCCCTTCCCTGTCGTCAGGGGTATAAAAGAAGCAGCAGACGCCATTTTCTTCAGTCTTTCTTGCCGCGCAGTGCCTGAAGCAGAAGCAGTTCGCATGTGCCGGTCGGCCGACTTCTGAGATTTTCGTGTTTGAGTTTCAGACCCGAATGGGGAGACTTTTTTTCTTGCTTTAGACCAATGTCAGAAAAAGTTGATAATTGTATTTCTTGTGGAAAGCAAATACCTCATAAGGATTTTCATTCTTACTGTATTCCTTGCCTAGGGCCCTGATCACGTTTCTGGTTGTCGGTTTTGTGCTAGATATGACCAACGCACTAAGCGTCGGAATGATTTTGCTTTAAACTATTTTGGACGCCGGTTTAATTATCCAGAAATGTCGTCTGATAGCCATCCGACTACCGGAGTTCTCAAACGCAAAGAAAAAGAGAGAGATAAACAACCGAGGTCCAAAACCGATGACAAAGCTTCTCCTAAGCCACTTGCCAGTTCTCAGTGAGGCGCTTTCGCAGCCCCTGATGCCTGCTACTTTAGAGTGCAGGCGGCTACCGACTCCCACGTGGAGTCGGCTATGCCGCTGGAAACTCAAGGTATTGGAACCTCGAACACTATTCCCTCGGATGGGTCCGGAGCCGCTGAGCAGGCACCGGCTTCTGAAGGTGTATTCAGACCTAAACATCTTTACATTAAACCAACTTCAGCTACAAAGGCAAAGACTAACGCACCTTCCAAAGCAAAGAAACAAACTCAAGAGCCACATGAACAGGCCTCTGTGCCCAAAAAAACAGATGCTCAAAATGGCCGAAGACTTGATTACCTTGATCAGGGGTTCACATCCCCCTCCAGGTAAGAGGCCTAGACAAGAGACTGACTATGAATCTTCAGATCGGGTTTCTATTTCTTCTGATTCCTCCTCTGATCAGGAATATTCTCTTCCCCCCTGTGAGGATTCTGATGCTGAAGAATGTATACCTTCAGGTTCTCCTCCAGAGGACTTTTCTTTTGGGGAAACCTTGCATACCATGAGGGAGCATTTCCACTGGGAGAGCCAAGATTTTTCAAAATCTAAAAAGAGGCTCAGGGATTTCCTTTTACTACTTCAACACAGGCCTCTAGCCATTCCACCGGTGTTGGACATTGTACATTGTGTTTTCAGAGTATAGTCTGACCCCCGACTCCCTACCTCCAGCTCCTGTTAAGCCTGACAGATATTACAGGGTTCCTGACTCGCATAAATTCCTCTCTCAAAATCCTGCTGCAGACCCAGAAACTATTTCACAGGGTCCCAAAGGAGTTAAGGCTATCACTGCAAAAAGCCCTAGCCCCTCTGACAGGGATTCTAGGGCACTGGATAGATGGGGGAAAAAAGGTTTACACATCTTCTACCTTGGCTATAAGGTCCTTCAATTGTCAGTTTCATATGCTCAAATATCAGCAACATGTCCTGGCATTGCTTAAACAGAAAATGTTGTTAAACTCTGAATGTGCAGAAAACAAGTTAATGCAGGATTTATTGCATGCAGCTGAACAAGTTGGAAAGCATACTTTGCAATGTGGTTTTGATTTTTTGGAGGCCTCCTGCAGGGCCGCAGTTATGGGTTCTGTAATTAGAAGGCATGCTTGGTTAAAGGAACAAAATCTGCCTGATCATGTTAAAGTTAAGTTATTAGATACACCTTTACAGCATGATACTTTGTTTGGTGTTAAGGCAGAAGAGGTGTTAAAGAAAATGGAGGACAAAGCTAAATCTATGCAAACTGTCAAAAATGTTTTTACAAGTACAGCCACCTAGGTTTAGGAGACACTGGCCTACAAAGAATTGGTCCTTTCCTGTGTCAGACAGACCTCAAAGGGGCAGATCCAGACGCCCTCGAGGCAGATCCCAGGCGCAAGGTTCATACAGGTCAAAGCAGTGGGGTGCTTCTACCTCCAAAGTTGGAGAAGACAATTCACAGCCATACAGGAAACGGTCCCAATGACTTCCCCTTGCCGGCACCAAACACTTGTCCTGGCAGCACCCTTAGGGGGAAAATTAGCACTATTTTCACAAAACTGGCACATACTAACCCAGGACAAGTGGATTCTAAATATAGTGTCACAAGGCTACAAGTTCCATTTCCATACCCTGCCAAAAGCAAACGGTTGGCCAGATCTCTCAAAAAATCAATGGGCAGAGGCGCGAAAACAAGTCTCATCCCTCATGGACATGGGGGCCATTCAACAAGTACCAGAGCAAGGGCAGGGACAAGGATGTTACTCATAACTGTTATTGGTACCCAGAAAAGGACAAGGCCTGGAGACCAGTACTGGACCTATTTTGAACACATTCCTGGATATACCAAAATTCAGAATGTTGACTTTGCAGCAGCTTCTGGCCATGCCGGGCAAGAATGCTTGGCTTGTGACTTTAGACCTAAAAGAGGCATACCTGCATGTCCCAATCAGACAATCATGCAGAAGATTCAGATTCAAGACTGGCTCAATGCATTTCCAATGCTCTGCCCTTTGGCTTATCTACTGCAACCATGGTCTTTACAAAGTGCCTGGCACCAGTAATTGTATTCTGCAGACAAAGAGGAATACAAATATATCCTTACTTGGACTGTCTAATTCAAGCAGAGAACAAGGACATTCTTCTACAGCATCTGGCATTTGTAAAAAGGCTTCTAACATGCCTAGGGTACACAGTCAACGAAAAGAAATCAAAACTTGTACCCTGCCAAGAGATAATATTCCTGGGTGCAAGCTTAAATACAGCTGCCCAGATGGCGTATCTCACGCCAGACAAACAAAGGCAACTGACCTACCTATTTCAAAATGTTGGCAACAAAGACCCAGTTATTTGCAAGAAAAATTATGCAGGCTTTGGGCTTCATGGCATCCTGCATCCTACTAATTCCATATGCAAGACTGCATATGAGGAAACCTCAATGGTACCTAAATGGTGTTTGGAGTCAACATTGCCACAGCCTGGAAACAATGATTACTCTTATTCCCTGCCTGCAACAGGAATTTCGGTGGTGGGCGAAGGCTTGTCACCAGAACAAGGGACAGCCATTCACATTACCACCAGCCAGGCAGACACTAACAACAGATGTTTCAGATTATGCCTGGGGGCCCCACATGGCAGGAAGATGCATTCAGGGCACATGGCCCTCAAACCAAATGCATCTACATATCAACCAAAAGGAGATGCTAGCTGTTCAAAATGCCCTAACAGCCTTCAAGGACTTACTTCATCCAGGACAATTTCTGATACAGACAACAACCATGATCATGTGGTATATAAACAAGCAGGGGGACACACATTCTTACCCCCTTCGCAGACTAACCATGACTTTGTGGGACACTGCA
>NC_056749.1:179518167-179520667 GCF_019279795.1 Protopterus annectens
AAAACTAAAAACACTGACGCATGAGCCATGTACACAGGCCTCTGTGTCTAAAAAACAGATGATGAAAATGGCTGAAGGACCTTATTACCTTGATCAGGGGTACCCATCCCCCTCAAGATAAGATGCCTAGGCAAGACACTGATTATCAATCTTCAGATCAGGTTTCTGCTTCTTCTGATTCCTCTTCTGATCAGGAATTATCTATACCTCTCTATAAGGATTCTGATGCAGAGGAGTCTATACCATCTGCTTCTCCTCCTGGGGATTATTCATTTGGGGAAACCTTGCATACTGTGAGGGAGCATTTTCACTGGGAGAGTCAATATTTCTCAATCAAAAAAGAGGCTCAGGGATTTCCTTCTCCCTCAGCACAGGCCTTTGGCCATTCCCCTTGTTTTAGACATTGTGGATGATGTGTTTTCAGAGTCCAGCTTGACCCCTGACTCCTTACCTCCAGCTCCCAGTAAGCCTGACAGATATTACAGGGTCCCTGACTCGCATAAATTATTTAGAAACTCTGCTGCTGATCCTGAAACTATTTCACAGGGTCCAAAGGGTGTTAAGGTCTCAACAGCAAAAAATCCTACCCCCTCTGACAGAGATTCAAGGGCGTTGGACAGATGGAGAAAAAAGGTTTATATATCTGCAACCTTGGAAATTAGAGCATTAAACTGTCAATTTCATATGCTTAAGTATCAACAACATGTTATGGGATTGCTGAAACAGAAAATGATGATTTCTGAATGTGCAGAAAATAAAGAATTGCAAGAATTATATGCAGCTGAACAGGTTGGAAAGCATGCTCTTGTTAAGGCAGAAGAGGTCTTAAAGAAAATGGAAGACACAGCAAAGTCTATGCAAACTAATACTTCTTACAAGTGCAGCCACCAAGATTCAGTAGACACTGGCCTGCAAAAAATCCTGTGTCAGACAGAGCTCAAAGGGGCAAATCCAGATGCCCAAAGGGTTCCAGATACCAGGCGCAAGATTCATACAGGTCAAAGCAGTGGGGTGCATCTACCTCCAAATCAGGAGGAGATAAAGCACAAACCTACAGAAAACAGTCCCAATGACTTCCCTCTGCCTACACCAATCACTTATCTTTTGGCAGCACCCTTAGGGGGAAAATTAACACTTTTTGCTCACAATTGGCAGGTAATAACCCAGGACAAGTGGGTACTAAACATAGTATCACAGGGATACAGATTCCATTTCCACACTCTGCCAATGGCAAACGGTTGGCCAGATCTGCCCAAAAATCTATGGGCAGAGGCACAGAAACCGGTTACGTCCCTCATGGATATGGGGGCCATTCAACCAGTATCAGAACAGGAAAAAGGACAAGTTTTTTACTAGACTGTTCTTGGTACCCAGAAAGGACAAGGCCTGGTGGCCAATACTGTTATCAATTTTGAACACACCTGGACATTTCCAAAATTCAAAATGCTGACTTTGTAGCAGCTTTTGCCCATGCTGGCCAAAAATGATTGGCTGGTGACATTAGACCTAAAAGAGGCATACCTGCATGTCCCCCAGTAAGACAGTTGTGCAGAAGATACCTCAGATTCAAGGCTGGCTTAATGCATTACCAATTCTCTGCACTGCCCTTTGGCTTATCTACTGTGCCCAGGGTATTCACAAAGTGCCTGGCACCAGTAATTGCATTTTGCATACAAAAAAGTATACAAATATACCCTTACTTGGACGACTGCCTCATTCAAGCAGAGAGCAAGGACATCAACACCTGGCGTTTGTGAAAAGGCTTCTAACATGCCTAGGGTACATGATAAACGAAAAGAAATCACAACTGGTACCCTCTCAAAAGATAACATTCCTGGGTGCAAGCTTGAATACAACTGCTCAGGTGGCTTACCTCACGCCAGACAAGCAAAGGCAACTGACTACTTACTTCAAACTGATGGCAACAAAAACCCAGTTATCTGCAAGACAAATTCTGCAGGCTTTGGGCTTCATGGCATCCTGCATCCTACTGATTCCATATGCAAGACTGCATATGAGGAAACTTCAGTGGTACCTAAAAAGTTTATGGAGTCAACATTCTCACAGTCTGGAAATGATGATTCCTCTCACACCCTGCCTCTAACAGGAATTTCTATGGTGGGAAAAGGCATGTTACCAAAACATGGGACAAGCCTTCACTCTACCCTCTGCCAGCCAAACCTTAACAGATGCATCAGAGTATGCCTGGGGGGCCCACATGGCAGGAAGATGCATTCAGGGCATATGGACCCCAAAACAAATGCATCTATATTTCAACCAGAAAGAGATGCTAGCTGTTCAAAATGCCCTAACAGCCTTCCAGGACTTACTTCATCCAGGACAACTACTGATAAAGACGGACAACACCAGGTCATGTGGTACATAAACAAGCAAGGGGGCACACACTCATACCCCCTTTGCAGATTAGCCATGGCGCTGTGGGACACAGCTTTGAACTACCAAATACATCTTCAAGCTCAGTTCCTGCCAGGAAAGCAAA
>NC_056749.1:179525667-179598167 GCF_019279795.1 Protopterus annectens
ACTGCCACCACCGTCCATTCTTCGGTCGGTGCCATCTTCGGCTCCTTCGACCCGTTCTTCCAGACCCTTGTCTGAGACAGATGTGGATCGTGTCGTGCAGAAACTCATGGAAAACACGGCCTTTTCCAAGTTAATTGCAGTTTCCTCCCAGTTGGTGTCGAAACTAGAAGGCCTCCCCATATCTCCAACGGGTCCTCCTTCGAGACCCATCCAGATCTCTGAGCCGGGAAAAGATGACCTGATGATAGTGGAACCCTCTGTGCCGAAACCGTCCATTGCACGATCGACACCTTTGACTTTGACTCGTTCGGAACCGTTAGGGGAGTCGCTGAGCCGACTGTCTTTGCTCGGTTCCGGGACCGAGAGTCGTACTGACCTGTCGGTGCCGACTCTCCCTCTCGGGGCCTCAGCACAGACTGGCTCAGCTCCGTCCTCGGGGTCGGAGCCCACGGAACTTGGTTTTGGGATGCTTCCGTGTTCTTCGGAACCGGAGGAGCCCTCGGCCAGGGGTTCGGGGGCCTTTGACCTTATGAGGAAGGTATTGTCTGCACAGACAACCACATCATCAGGGAAATCTTCTCCTTTTCCAAAAGGGCCACTTTCTGTTTCTGCTCCCACGATCCATCCCAAGCTTCGAGCCCAATTGCCTCAGCCACCCCCAGAGGGTTCCCCCTGTTCCTTGGAGGCCTCACCAGAAGCCCCCTCTGAGGTCCCAAGGAAACTGTTGTGCAAAAGGAGGCACATAGATTCCCCACAGGAATCTCTAACGTCTGACACCGACTTGGATGAGGCAGAGGGGTCCCCCAAATCGTCCTCGGAGGATGTCATTTGCAGACATCCTGGAGATTTTGAAACAGAGGGGTGATTGGCAGTCCCTAGCCCCCTCTGAGGACGAGTCGGTGCTGCTGAAGGCTTTTGGGGCTCAACCTTCTACCTCCTGGGTGCCTCCGCCCTTCGATGAATTAATGGATTTGATTACTCGAAGGGCGTGGGAGACACCTGACACAGTGGAACCAGTCCCTAGGAAACCAAACAAGTTCATCACTGCCCCCAAAGATAATTCTTATCTCACCAAGGGAGTCCCTGTCGACGCTATGGTGGTGGCGGCAGCCACGAAAAAGGAGATGTCCGAGTCTTCCTCATCTTTTCATCCTCCTAATAAGGATTCTAGTACTATGGACAGATATGGGAAGCGCATTTTTAGTTCAGCGACTTTTTCCAAGCGTTCGCTAAACTACTTGACCCATTTCACACGTTTACAAAGGGATCTCATCAAGGAGCTGATGGATACCCTCCAGGGTAGCACAGATGCTGCTGTTTCAGAAAAGGTAACAGCACAACTTAACACCCTCACCTCCATAGTAAACTCATCCATGAGGCTCCTCTCGTATGCAGCTGAGGGATCGAGTAGAGCTGCAGCTTCAGCGATTGCTCTTCGAAGACAATCATGGATGTGGCTGTGCTCTTTTGCGGAAGCCCTCAAGTCTTCCTTTGCCAGTGCCCCTTTTGATGGTGCCACACTTTTTGGGCCCAAGGTTAAGGAGACTCTCACTCGTTGCGAGCAAGAGGGAAAGACCCTGTCTGCTGTTGGGGTCCGTTTTTCCGCTCCTACTAGACCATACTCCAAAGGGCAACGAGGCGGAAAAATGTGGTTCCGTAAGAATCTGGGATCTTTCCAGACCACACAGAGTGATACTCCCTCCAGAGGCAGAGGAGGGGGTAGAAATGGAAGACGCGCCCGGCAGAGGGGTCCGCATAACCAAGGCGACAGGGATTCCGTCCCTGGGAAGCCTTTCCAGCACTCCTGAAGGGAGGCCCGGCTGTCCTGCTCTGGAGGCAGTCGGGGGTCGCTTAGCTTTATACCCACTGGCCTGGCTAAACATTACTTCAGATTCTTGGGTAAAAACCATTATAACCAGAGGGTACAAAATCCCCTTCATTTCAACACCACCTCTACAAAGAAAGTTTCCAGATGTGCCACCCCGTCTGCGAAAGCTAGCAGCTGTAGAAATTTCAAAGCTGCTCGAAAACAAGAGTCATCCAACTAGTCCCGGCGCACCAAAGAGAATTTGGAACTTACTCAAGGTTCTTTTTAGTTCCAAAAAAGACAGGGGACTGGAGACCGATCTTAGATCTCAGCCATCTCAACTTCGTGAAGAAGGAAAAGTTTCGGATGGTTACGCTTCAATCGATCCTTCCATTCTTACAGAAGGACGATTGGATGTGCTCTATAGATCTCAGACGCGTACTACCACATCAAAATGGCCAGACCGTCCAGAGATCACCTGCGCTTCTGGCTGGGAGCCAGTCACTTTCAGTTTCGAGCTCTGCCCTTTGGACTCACCTCAGCCCCCAGGGTATTCACCAAATGCATGGCAGTAGTTGCGGCTCTCTTGAGACGACAAGGATTCCAGGTGATGTCCTTCATGGATGCATCTGCAGTCATAACAAATGGGTTGTCCTGTCGTCAGGCAGCCCTTCGGTCGGCCGGATTCCAAAGTCTGGGTCCGGCTTCGGCTGATGTCACACTTCACCCGACGTCATCTCTGCTGGTCTTCGGGTATAAAGGCATCAGCCGACGCCATTTTCCTCAGTCTTTCTTGCCGCGTGGCGCCCGAAGCAGAAGCTGTTCGCAAGTGCCGGTCGGTCAGATCCAGAGATTACTACTACCGAATACTACTTGAAGACTTCTAAAAGCTAAGTACCCGTTGGGGACTCTTTCTTGCCTCAGCCGATGTCAGAAAAAGTCAATAACTGTTTAACTTGTGGGAAACAAATACCTCATAAAGATTTCCACTCTTACTGTTTGCCTTGCTTAGGCCCAGACCACGATGTAGCAGCCTGTTCAGCCTGTGCTTCCTTCAACCGAACGCTTAGGCCGGTCGGAGTTTGCTGAACAGTTTTTCGGCTCAGATTTTGCGTACATTATGCCGTCGGATCCTCCGACTACCCAAATTGTTAAAAAACGCAAAGAAAAAGACCGACACTCGCGGTCCGCGGTTTCGGCCGAAACCACGGTTAAGCAAGCCGCGAGTGTCTCGGTTTCGGCCGAAACCGAGAAAACTGGTCAATCTTCAGCCGAATCCATGACTACTACTGAGGCTCCTGTTATCTTACCGGAATCAGCCTCAGAAACTTTGCCGACAACTGTGGTTACTACTGATTTATCAGACACCATCCCTTTGGATATCTCTACCCCAGCACGTGGTGCTGCTAGGCCTCCTGCAGCCATGTCTATTAAGGCCTTTGCCAGGGCTAAAGCAGCCAAATCAGCTAAATCAGTGCCTGTTAAACCACCCTCACTCAGGCCCACTTCTAGTTCACAAATGCTTACTCTGGCAGAAGATTTAATATCCTTAATTAGGGGATCCCAATCTCACCCAGACAGGGCCTCTCAGCCCCCAGAAAAGAGACCTAGGGCAGAGCCCCCCGAGCCTGTGTCCTCTGATTCTGCGGATGACTCAGACATTACAGACCAGCCAAAGGCTCCTTTTTCCAATTATGAAGATTCAGATGCTGAAGAATCCATTCCAGCTGCCTCTCCACCAGAGGAATTCTCCTTTGGGGAAACCTTACATGCTATGAGAGAACAATTCCAATGGCAGGGACAAGATTTCTCAGATTCAAGAAAAAGGCTTAGGACTTTTCTGCATTTACCACAACATAGGCCCTTAGCTATACCTCCTGTCCTGTCTGTTGTGGACAATGCATTTAATGATGTCTGCACTGCACCTGATTCTTTACCTCCAGCCCCTGCCAAACCAGATAGATTTTACAGGGTGCCAGACACTCATCACCACCTATACAAGGCCCCACTTGCAGACCCCGAAACTATATCCCAGGGGCCTAAGGCAGTAGCCTCACCCACAGCAAAAAACCCTATTCCCTCTGAAAGGGAATCCAGGTCCTTAGAGAGATGGGGGAAAAGTCTACACCTCTGCTACTCTCTCAGCTAGAGCTTTAAACTGTCAGTTTCACATGATCCAATACCAAGAGTTTATGCTTGATCAGTTAATTAAAAAGCTGTCCTCTGATGAATCTTTAGATAAGAAATATGTATTAGAAATGGTGAATAACATCCAACAGGTTAGTAACCATTCTTTAAAATGTGGCTATGATGCACTGGAGGCTTCATTTAGATCAGCCATGACTGGCACAGTAATAAGAAGGCATGCATGGTTGAAAGAACAGGTCTTACCGGATCATGTTAAAGCTAAGCTATTGGATGCTCCTATGGATAAGGCCAGTCTGTTTGGGGAACCTGCCCAGCAGGTAATGAAGAAAATGGAAGAGAAGGCAAAATCTGTACAAACAGTTAAAGATTTCCTACAGGTTCAGCCCCCAAGGTTTAGCAGGAACTGGCCTGCCAAAAATTGGTCCTTTCCTGACTCCACAAGATCACAAAGGGGCAGAAATCAATCCAGAGGAGGTGCCTACAGAGGACGACAGTGGCAAGGCAATAACCGAGGCACAGACACAACCACTGCCACTGCAACAGGACAATCACAGTGACTTGGCTCTGACTCCGCCTACCAGGGAGCAAAGAACAGCACCATTAGGCGGAAAGTTAGCCTTATTCTCGAAAAATTGGCACTATATCACAAAAGACAAGTGGATTTTGCAAACCATAGACCAAGGCTACCGGTTCCACTTCCACACTTTACCAGTAAAAAGAGGAATGCCAAACCTGCCCCCAAATCAAAAAATAGAAGCCCTGCACCAGATAGCGGAATTAATAAAGATGAGAGCTGTGGAAAGAGTACCAATAACAGAACAGGGCAAAGGATTCTACTCCGGACTCTTCCTAGTACCAAGAAAAGAGAAAAACTGGAGACCTATTCTCGACCTGTCCATCTTAAACACATACATCATCGTCCCAAAATTCAAAATGCTGACCCTACAGCAACTTCTTCCCATGCTGGGCAAGGAGTGTTGGCTGGTAACTCTAGATCTCAAGGAGGCATACCTGCACGTCCCCATTCGACCAAATTGCAGAAGATGCCTCAGATTTCTAGCAGGATCAGAGCATTATCAATTCTCAGCATTGCCCTTTGGCTTATCTACTGCGCCCAGAGTATTCACAAAATGCCTGGCATCAGTAATCGCTCACTGCAGAGTACAGGGAATCCAAATTTATCCATACCTGGACGACTGCCTGTTACAAGCGGACAACAAAAGCAAGCTGACAACAGATTTACAAAGGGTCATTTACTTGCTTCAAGCCCTGGGATACACAGTCAATTTACAAAAGTCAAGGCTGATACCATCCCAGACAAGAACCTTCTTGGGCGCGGAATTGGACACAGTAAAACAGATGGCATTCCTAACTGCAGAAAAACAAAAAGAGCTCCCTCTTTACTTCTTGGCATTAACAAAGCAGAACAAACTAACAGCAAGAAAAGTCCTGCAGGCCTTGGGCTTCATGGCATCATGCATAATCTTGGTCTCACATGCCAGACTGCATATGAGAAAGTTACAGTGGTACCTAAAGAATTTATGGTCTCAACACAGGCACAGCTTAGAAACAGAAATACCACTAATCCCATGCTTAAAACAGGAGTTCCTATGGTGGGCTCGGGCATGCCAGTCAAACCCAGGCTTACCCTTCCACAAATTTCCAGCAAACCAAACCATCACAACGGACGCCTCAGACCTAGGATGGGGGGCACACATGCTGGACAAATGCGTACAAGGACTGTGGACTCAGGACCAGCTGCACCTGCACATAAACCAAAAGAAATGCTGGCAGTAAAACTGGCAATCCTAAAATTCAGACCATTCCTCAAAGAAGGCCATTTGATGATAAGGACAGACGACACCACAGTCATGTGGTACATCAACAAACAGGGAGGCACTCATTCTTACCCCCTATGCAGAATGACTTTGGACCTTTGGAATCTGGCTCTCAGCTACAACATCCAGTTACAGGCAATATTTGTACCGGAAAAGAGAACACCCTAGCAGACATTTTAAGCAGAACCACCTCGGATGCTCACGAATGGATGCTACACCCGGACATCTTCAAGGCCATCACAAAAATGGGGAATGCCACAAATAGATCTATTCGCTTCCCACAAAATCACCAGCTCAAAAAATTCTGCACAAGGACATTCCACCCACTTGCATGGAAGGTGGACTCTCTATCCTTCAGCTGGAAAGGCCTGACAGCATATGCATTTCCACCTCTTCCCTTGATGCACAAGGTACTACTGAAAATCAAAGAGGAACGTCCAAGGATAATTCTGATAGCTCCGAACTGGCCAAGACAACACTGGGTACCCATTGCTGAGGAGCATGTCTCGGGAGAAAATGTGGTCAATACCACTGATGCCCCTGATGTTAACTCAGAACAACTACAACATCATATATCCAAACCTAAAAACCTTGCAACTGACTGCCTGGAACATCACATAGCAGTAACTAACCCAGGCCTTTCACAAAGGGTTAAAGACATTATCCTTGAAGCCCGCAGACCTTCAACAAGAAGGAACTATGCAGGAAAATGGAAAAGGTTTGTCATTTGGAGTTCTGAAAGAGGAAAAGATGTGTCGAACATAGATATTGCTAACATTCTGGAGTACTTGGCAGAGCTTCTACATACAGGCCTGTCCTATTCCTCCATCAAGATACATGCATCAGCTATTTCAGCAGAATACAGCTTTGATCCTCCTGTCTTTTCACATCCTCTACTCAGGCAGTTCCTCAGAGGGATCAAGAATGTAAAACCTTGTAGGAAACCACCATTACCAGCATGGGACTTGAATTTTGTACTAGAAAAGTTGACACTCCCTCCGTTTGAACCAGCAGCAACAGCAGATCTACAACACCTGTCATGGAAAACTGCTTTCCTACTGGCTATTACTTCAGCAAGGAGGGTTTCGGAACTACAGGCCTTAATGGCAGTGCAACCCTTCCTAATCTTCCATCAAGATAGGGTGTCCATGAGAACTAATCCTACATTTATGCCTAAGGTGGTATCCAGAGTGTCTTTAAACCAGGCAATCCACCTACCTACCTTCTTTCCCAATCCACAAAACAGAGGTGAAAGAATAATGCATACCTTGGATGTACATAGACAGTTACGCTACTACCTGGACAGAACCAAAGGGAACAGAAAAACTGACCAGCTCTTTGTAGCCTATGCAACAGGAGGGGAAGGAAAAGCAATTTCCAAACAGACAATCTCGAAATGGATAGGAAATTGCATAAGATTCTGTTACTCCTACCATGGAAAACCAATTCCACAGAACATAAGACCTCATTCTACAAGGGCTACAGCCACTACCACAGCTTTCTTAAGAGGAGTGGCAACCAAGGACATTATTGAGGCGGCTACTTGGACCTCCGTGCATACATTTGCCAAGCATTATAATTTACCTCTATATTCTAGATCCCGAGCAGGGTTTGCCTCTGCTGTACTGCAAGGGATCCTGACTACACCATAATTTTTATTCCTCCTCCCCTAGTTTGGCTATGGTATTCTACCCATTTGTTATGACTGCAGATGCATCCATGAAAAACATAGTACAGTTTTGTACCTACCATAAATGTAGATGTCCGAACTGGATAGCATCTGCAGTCAGGATTACCCTCCCTCCTTCCCCTCTGTGGTACTCCTAGGGTATTTACCCTCCTAATAGCTAGCTGGGGGGGGGGGGGGGGAGTCTCTTATGGTGTATTTGTTTGTATATATGTACATACATGTTTATTTTTTGTGTTTGCCTTCTACTATTTTGGAAACATTGGCATTTATCCAAAATTTAGCTTTCCAAGAGGGCAATTAGCATCTGGGGCAAGAAGCACTGAGGAAAATGGCGTCGGCTGATGCCTTTATACCCGAAGACCAGCAGAGATGACGTCGGGTGAAGTGCGACATCAGCCGAAGCCGGACCCAGACTTTGGAATCCGGCCGACCGAAGGGCTGCCTGACGACAGGACAACCCATTTGTTATGACTGCAGATGCTATCCAGTTCGGACATCTACATTTATGGTAGGTACAAAACTGTACTTTTCCCTATCTGGACGACTGGCTCCTCACCGCCACCACCGAACGTCACCTATTGCAAGCCAGAGACTATACAATCGGCCTTTGTTCCCGTTTAGGGATATCCATAAACTTCGAAAAGTCTTGCTTATCGCCCTCACAGTGTATTTCCTTCATCGGAGCAGATCTAAATACACGATCGACACTACTGAAACTCCCCCCAGTAAGAGCTTCAACACTCAAACAGCAGGTCCTTCTTCTGGTCAGCAAGAAAGCCCCAGCCAAACTGGTGTTAAAAGTGTTGGGACTGATGGCAGCCGAACTAATTGCAGTCCCTATGGGAAGGTTACACATGAGGATTCTACAATGGCTGCTCTTCGCGCAGTGGTCGTTCCAACACCTACCCCTAGCGCACGAGATAAGGATAACAGAATCTTGCAGACGGAACCTCTCATGGTGGGTGCGCGATCAGAACCTCACTGTGGGTCGTCCGTTCTGCCCAGTCCAACAGCCACAATAACCACAGACGCTTCCCTGATAGGGTGGGGGGGGCCTTTTTCAGGGAAGAACAGTCCAAGGAGAATGGTCCAGCACGGAGTACACTCTACATATAAATGTTCTGGAGTTGAGGGCGGTGTTCCTGGCGTTGCAACACTTCCAAGCCCTCTTACCTCTAGGAATAGTAGCAGTTCAGACAGACAACATGTCTGTAGTCTGGTACATAAACAAACGAGGGGGAACCAGGTCTTACCCATTATGCAGAGGCGCCATGAGAATTTGGCAATGGGCAGAGTCCACGGGTCGCTTTCTGATAGCAGCACACATCCCGGGGTCATCCAACGTCATTGCGGACAGGTTGAGCAGAGCCATCCTGTTACCTCACGAGTGGTCCCTCAATTCACAGACGGCGGAAAAGATCTTCCGCAAATGGGGCAGCCTTGCTGCGATCTGTTTGCTTCCCCATTGAATGCAAAATGCAGAAGCTACTTTGCCCTTCTACCCCCTCCGGGGGATGTCCCCAGGGACGCACTAATACACAGTTGGCCCCCGGGTCTCCTATATGCATTCCCACCGACTCCATTGATTCCCAGATTTCTACAGAAAGCCAGGAACCTGAAAAGGACTATAATACTCATAGCCCCATTCTGGCCTTGTCAAATATGGTTCCCCTTTCTTCGAGCCCATCAAATAGAGGAACCATGGATTCTGGACCCAGTACCAGATCTGCTGACATATTCGTCGGGAGTTCCTCACTCGTCTCTACAGTCCCTCAAACTAGTAGCTTGGCTGCTCCGCTTCCCTGCTTAGCCAGGTCTCATCTACTCCTGGCAGTTCAACACATCCTGGTTTCTTCTCATAAAGCTTCCACTACTAAGCTCTATACGAGTAAGTGGAAACGCTTTGTATATTGGGCATCTAGTCAAAACTTAGACCCCTTGTTAGCTCCTCTACATAAAATTTTAGAATTCTTATCCATCCTTTTTCACGAAGGAGCTTCTACTTCCACTCTAAGAGTACAGTTGGCGACCATATCAAACTTTCATATTGGTGAGGAAGGTTCTCCCATTATGTGTCTCAGACTTTGTAAGGCCTTTATGAAAGGAACCTTCCATCTTAGACCGCCTGTCAGAAAACCTTTCTTTCCATGGAGCCTGAATTTGCTGCTGTCGCAACTCTTGTTGCCACCTTTTGAACCTGCTTCGTCACGTCTCTTAAAGTTCTTATCATGGAAGATGCTGTTTCTTGTCGCCGTGACCTCAGCTCGTAGAGTCTGAGCTGCAGGCATTATCGGTCAGACCACCTTACTTGATATTCCATCCAGACAGGGTCTCTCTGCGTACAAATCCATCTTTCCTTCCAAAAGTATGCTCAGTTACGAATGTTAACGAGTCTATAGAGCTTCCCTACCTTTTTCAAAAACCATACTAACAAACTGGAGTATATGTTGCACAAGTTGGATGTTCACAGGCAGTTAAGATTTTATTTAGGTAAGACCAAAGCTTACAGGAAAACGGATCAGCTCTTTGTCGCATTTGCAGACAATAAAAAGGGCATGGCAATTACTAAACGTACATTATCTAAATGGCTTGCTGACTGTATAACATTTGTATACTCTAAATCAAAGCAATCCTTACCCACCAAACCTAAGGCCCATTCTACCATATCAGTTTCCACTTCTTTAGCTCATGCGGCTCGCTTGCCTTTGGACACTATTTGTGCAGCAGCCACGTGGTCTAAACCGCATACTTTCATCACTCATCATAGAGTGGACAAGGTCTCCAAGGATAGGACATCCTTTGTTTCCACTGTGCTTAGGAATGTTCTTCCATGAGTCACTCGGGGTCACGGAGCTAGGGACGCTACCAGTGTGTAAGAACAAACGGCGAGATTGAACACACTTACATAAAGAAGTTATGTCCTTACCATAACGTTCCATGTAGAGTGTTCATCTCGCCTTTGTTCTTATATCCCCACCCCCCCCCATGTGTTTGGAAGAACTGGTAGGATTAGAGTCTGATCGACGTGTGTTGTCCCCTTCCGGGGTATATGGTCCTGTGTGTCATGGGATATATGCTTAGACTATTAGTTATTGCTATGGTGAGAGAGTGTCTCTGAATGGCTGAAGAGAGTGTATGCTTCTAGCACCGCAGGTGTTGGATCCTTTGGTCTGGTTTGTTTGCAAACTAGATCTGAGTAATGGCAGGGAGGATTGTGGGATATGGGCTGGTCTCGAGCTTCTCTGAGATTCAGAGCTTTGCAGTTCGGCCGACTTGGAGCCGAGGATCGGCTCCGAACCCGTGTGTAAGAACAAAGGCGAGATGAACACTCTACATGGAACGTTATGGTAAGGACATAACTTCTTTTTTTGCTTTTCCAGGTGATAGCACTGAGGAGGAATTACTGAGGCGACTACAGCAGATTAAAGAGGGCCCTCCTCCGCCGATCAGTGATGAGAATAGATCAGGTAAAGTGTGGCCCACATTCTCTTGTATTTAGTTTGTCCTTCTGTCAAGAATGTAAGGAGCAAGCCATGGAGGTTTTAGGTGTAGGTATCCTTTTTATTTTCCTATTGCTTATGGCATGGTTGTACATCCTGTGATGTGAGTTGTTAAAGGTATATTTTTCATGGAATTTTGTTTGACCATGAGGTGTAGAAACCAACTCAAAATGATTTAAAACAGTATTATTTAATAAGGACGAAATTAATGTGAAAAATGCATTCTCATGCACAAATACTCTATATAGTCCAGACAGGAAGCCCTTCAGATTGAATTTACTTATGGAGTAGATTTAGCTTAGGATATGTGGGTTGAATTGCTGTCTGTCTGTTCATAATAGACTTTTTTTTTTTTTTTTTTTTTTGAGTTGAGTCACTGTTATTTGCAATATTTTGGTCAAAGTTTGTAGAGATCACAGAATTATTAGGGGTAAAGAAATGTTCTCCTTAAGGGATTTCAGAGAGAGTTTTTTTAGAGTGGTGGAGACAGGGGCACACCCAGTCCACTATTAAAACACATTTGCTTATGTAAGTTGTGAAAGTCAGTATATTATGTTGCCTGAAATGTCAAAATCTAATGTCCATTTTTTTGTCTGATTTAACCTTTTTGGGGGGGGGGGCTCTGATACATTTCGGATCTGGCCTCTGCAACTTCAAACCTTCAGACCCATGGCTCTGACTCTCTCCCCCTACCCATATTTCCCTTGCCACAGTCCACAGATCTTGTTTGCTGCTTCATCTGGATGGTCGCAGAGGCTCTGAGCTCATTTTTGATGTGATTTTTTTTTCTCACATTCTCAACTTTGGTTCTCTTTCTCTGTGTTCTTCTCTTCTCCTTGTGTGTATATATCTATGTATTTCTGTCTATTTATATATATATATATATATATATATATATATATATATATATATTTTTTTTTTTTTTAACAGGTAGTACAGTTTCTGTAATTTTTTCAGGTTTAATAACTATATCTGTTATTGTCATTCATTCCTTAACAAAGGAGTCTCAGATCAGACTCTGCCACTTTTCTCTAGGTTCTAGGATCTCACTTTTGAGCTCCTTTTGCCCGTAATACCCCTGATCCCTGCATTGCCTCAGATCTCATTTGCCTTTCTAATAATTCAGTTGGGATTGCGTTCAGCAGCATAAAAGAAAATTAATCTTTTAGTCTTGAGTATCTTCTCTGTACTGTTAAGCCAGTTTTCTCTTTTATAAATTTCTTTAACACCCTTTGGTATTCATTACATTAACTGGTAAATCTTTACCTTTTCCTTTTGTGTAAGGTGGAAATATTACCATTGTTGGTATAAATTTTCTCTCTACCTTACACAAAAAAAAATAGTTTTTTTCTCTCCTTGACTGATTTTTTGTTAGGCATGTACTACAAAGCAGTGGCTGAAAAGCCTACTGGATTTAAGAAGTGCAATTCAAGATACCCAGCTCTGATATCCACAAGGGGTATGTTTGTTTAGTCCTTTCTCACCTAAATGATACTTGTAGTATTTCTGATCTTTTCAATGCCAGAGCCGTCAGTGATTGTTGCAACAAATTGGTGCTTAAGGGCCATATTCCTGTTTCTGCGTCTTCTACTGTGTTTACTTCAGGGGCTCAACCTCCTCTCAGAAATCAAAATCCTTGGAGTCCTGGGAGCGCAGAAAGTGGTCTGTCAGGTGTCCCAAATCTGCTCCGATATTGGAGCATCCAGCAAAAATCACCAGATACTCTGATCCGAAATCATCGTATCTGACACCTTCATCCTCGGTCTTCTCTGCTCTGAAGTTCTTGTTTTTCTCTAGAGCCATTGTCTCAAAGATTAAGGTCTGCAAGTGACCTCAAAGTCTTTGACCTCTTTCCACTAACTCTTCACTCAGGTCCTCTCAAAGTGTTTATAAGGCAGAGGTGGATAGAATAATGAGAGAATTCCTCAGAACCCAGATACAGATGGCTGTCTTACTGGCTCTGTCTCCCATCGATTCCATGAGCCTTAAACCTTCCTCGCATACCGTCCTTATTCCTCCGATCCAACTTTCTATTTCATGTCTTTGGGAGTGACCTGAAGAAGATTTTTTAGTAGGAACTACAGTTCCTGTTTGAACCCTTTTTTTGTTAGTATTCTACCTTTTCTATGGTTTAAATTTCAGTCTGAGGTAATGCAGAGGTCAGGGGCATTATAGGTAAAGGGAGGAGCTCGAGAATCGGATGCTAGAATCTAGGGGGAAAAAAAAGGCGGTTGAGTTGTATCTGAGGATCTGTTCCGAGACCCATTTGTTGAAGAATGAAAATGGACAACACTGACGAATAGTTATGGTGAGTACATAACTTTTTTTTTATTTCTGTCTGTGCTCTTGTCTGTCATAATTGTCAATTCAGTAAAGCAGTCAAGAATTTCATGTGGAAAGTACAGCCACAAAATTACTCCACAAAGCCCCCATTCCATGTGCATTTATTGATTGGGAGAGGCACACATGGAAACTGAATGTGAAGCTT
Source organism: Protopterus annectens (assembly GCF_019279795.1). Taxonomy (NCBI): domain Eukaryota; kingdom Metazoa; phylum Chordata; order Ceratodontiformes; family Protopteridae; genus Protopterus; species Protopterus annectens. The sequence continues at coordinate 179,539,139 of NC_056749.1, forward strand.
GAGCGTCTTTTGACCACAGAGTTCTTTAGTGCAGAAGAGAAGTTCATTTTAAACGTTCTTCTTCCATCCATGTCATGGTTCATAGTGGTTTCTCCAGCGACACTCCGAGAAAGAAAAGGACAAGTTGGAAAAGCTTGTCAAAGATGCGACTGTCAAGAAGGGCATTGATAAACTTTAAAAAGGAAATGGTCTTCAGATCCCACAGCCTCAGCAAGTCCACTGCCAAAAATGCTGAAGCACATGGATAAGCTTCAGATCCAGTCTCCTTCCGTATCCATGCTCTTAACTTTGGATGCCGTTAGTCCTCTGCTCCATTCCCATATTCTTCAACAGTGCTCCAGAGCTTCATCAGTAGCATCTTCCAGGTCTGCTCATTCTACCAGGAGTCTTACCAAAACAGATGTCAGAATGATTTGGAAACTCCTTCAGATGCAAATGCAGTTAGGGGCCCTACTGGCTGTGTCCCATTTGGAGTCGATAACTTCACCAACTCCACCCCCTTTAATGTTCAACTCCTTTGCTGGTCCAGAACCTGAGCCCTCAGACCTGGAGGTCCCCAGAGGACCTTTGTTGATGCTGGTAGTGGCATCTAATTCTGATAGTGGCTTGGTTTCTCTCGAATCTGGGCCTCCAGATCAAGACCAAGGTCTGAACTGAAGCTTCTAAGCCAGTGTTTGGAGAGAGGGTTCAACTCCAAAGTTGTCAGAGCTGTCTGTCTCTCTCATGGCATCAGCTGGCCACAGCTGTGCTCAGATGTCTGCTTCAGAGCCATGAAGTGCCGGGGAGTGTGTATGTGCATCACCTTTTGAGAATTCCTTAGCTCCTATCTCTTCCTCTGCCTTCAAGGCCTTCCATCTGGTCATGTTACATTCAAGAGAAGAGTTGACTCCTTCCCTTTCAGATCCAAAAGCCCATTTTCATTGGAGACCCGGGGAGAAAAGTTCCATAATTAAAACATAGTAGATAAAGTATTATAATTTACAACTTATAAAATACATGATATAGTTATACAAAGTAAATAAGAAGCAGTTGGTTAAACAAGGTGAATACAGCAGCAAGAAAAAATACAAGGTTACAAAAATCTTACTCATGTTCTATCTGTTTCACTGTTGTAGTCATTACATTTGGGTTATCTGCTTGCATGTAGCCCTCATTCGGCCTGATTAACAAAGTCTTGGGTCCTGCGTCAGTTGCTGTCCCTTCTTCCATGACGTCAGGGGTATAAAACATGCAGCCGATGCCATTACATCAGTCTTTCTTGCCTTGCGGTGCCCGAAGCAGTTCAAGTGCCAGTCGGCCGACTCCTGAAATTTTCATTTTCGAGTTTTAGAACCGAAGTCTTCAACTAAAGATAAGTACCCCAAACTTTTTCTTGCTCCTTCCCGATGTCAGTAAAAGTTAATTGCATTACTTGTGGAAAGCAAATATCTCATAAAGATTTTAATTTGTACTGTATTCCTTGTCTAGGCCCTGACCACGATGTACCTTGCTGTCAGTTTTGTGCTTTATTTAATCAGTGCAGTATCCGTCGTCTGTGTATTTTCGCTTCTAAATATTTCGGTTCTCTGTTTTAATTGTCCAGAAATGTTGTCAGTTAGCCATCAGACTACCAGGATTCTGAAAAAACGAAAAGCTAAAGACTGGCCGCCAAGGTCCAAAACTGCCCGCTGTGCGTCTCCTAAGCCAGTCTCCAGTTTGCCGGTAATCGGTGAGGCGCTTTCGCAGCCCCTGATACCCACTACTTCTGATTCGCAGGCCTCTACTGAGACCCATTCAGAGTCCGGAATGCCGCGAGATGCTTCAACTATGGAACCCGCGGATGTCTCTACCTTTGATGGGTCCAGAGCCGCTGTGCAGGCATCGGCTTCTGAGGGTATATTCAGGCCTACGGACTTGCATATTAAACAGACGCCTCCTTCTCTCTTGGGCCTAAATCTGGAACCATGCCTAAAAAAATGATGCCCAGGCCACATGCTCAGGTCTTTATGCCTAAAAAACAAATAAGAATGGCTGAAGATCTAATTCTAATCGGGGGTAGCCAACCTTCTCCCCCCCCCCCCTTTCTAAGAGGCCTAGGACTAAAGTGGTTTATGAATTTTTTAACCAGGATTCTGTTTTTTCTGATTCTTCTGATCTGGATTTGCCCTCATCTACTTATGAGGATTCTGATGCAGAGGACTCCATTCCCTCTGCTTCTCCTCCAGAGGATTTTTCTTTTGGGGAAACCTTACATACTCTTAAGGGAGCATTTCCACTGGGAAAGCTAGGATTTTTCTGATTCAAAAAAAGAGGCTTGGGGGATTTCTTACTCCTGCCTCAGCATAGGCCTTTAGCTATACCTCCTGTACTAGACATTGTTGATGCTTTTTCGTAATCTAGTTTGGTTGGCCCCTGATTTCTTGCTTCCTGCTCCCAGAAAACCAGACAGATGCTACAGGGCCCCTGAGTCGCATAAGTTCCTTTTTAAAAATCCTATTGCGGATCCAGAGACTATTTCACAGGGGCCCAAGGGCATTAAGGCTTCTACTGCTAAAAATCCTACCCCTTCTGATAGATACTCCAGGGTGCTGGATAGATGGGATAAGAAGGTTTACACTTCTGCAACCTTGGCCATTAGGGCTTTAACTGCCAGTTTCTTATGTTAAAAGTATCAGCAACCTGTTATTGGATTGCTTAAACAGAAAATGTTGATTCTTGACTGTGTGGAAAATGAAGAATTACAGGATTTAATGCATTTTGCTGAACAAGTTGGAAAACATACTTTGCAATGTGGTTTTGATTCATTAGAGGCCTTACTGGGTCTGTGCTCAGAATGCATGCTTGGCTTAAGGAGCAATCTTTGCCTGATCATGTTAAAGCTAAATTGTTGGATGCTGCCTTAAATCAGGACCACCAGTTTGGCAACAAGGCTGAGGAAGTTCTTAAAAAGATTGAAGATAAAGCTAAATCTATGCAAACTGTTAAAGATTTTTTACAAGTTCAGCCTCCTAGATTTAGTAGGCAGTGGCCCTATAAGAATTGTTCCTTTCCAGCCCCTTCCAGGTCTTCTCAAGCCAAACCCAGACACAGCAAAAACCCCAGGTTTCAGTCCCAGGGAACACACAGGACTGCGGGAGGGTGGCCTAAGCCTTACAAACACAAAGTACAGGGTTTGAATCTTACAGGGGATAACTGGTTAGGATTAAAATGGCTCGCAAGGGCAGTTAGCCTAGTACTAACCTATGAACCTAAGCAGTGGGGGGGGGGCCTCCACTTCCAAATCTGGTAGTAATAAGACTCCCCCCTATGGTAAACTGTCTCAATGACTTCCTTTTAAAATTTCCCAAGCACTTATCAACTGACTGCCCCTTTGGGGGGGAAAGATTGCTCTTCATGCAAAGAACTGGGAACTCATTACCCAGGACAAATGGGTTTTAAAGATAGTGTCCCAGGGATACAGATTTCACTTCCAAGCGTTGCCAACACCAAGCGAGTGGCCGGACCTACCCCCAAATCAGTGGGCACAGGCCCAAAAACAAGTACTTTCTCTCTTAAGCATGGGGGCTATTCAACTGGTACCAGAAGAGGAAAAAGGACAAGGTTCCTACTAGAGACTTTTCCTGGTACCCAGAAAAAACAATTCATGGTGTCCTATCCGGGACCTGTCTACTCTAAACACCTTTTTGGAGATTCCAAAACTCAAGATGCTGACTCTTCAATTACTTCCTATGCTAGGCAAAGATGCCTGGTTGGCAACACTATAAATTTAAAAGAAGCATACCTGCACATCCCAGTCAAGGAATCTTGCAGAAGATATCTACGCTTCAAAGCAGGCTACATGCACTATCAATTCTCTGCACTGCCCTTTGGCTTATCTACTGCGCCCAGGGTATTCACAAAGTGCCTAGCTCCAGTTATTGCATTTTGCAGGCAAAGAAATATTCAAATATACCCATACCTGGACGATTGTCTAATTTAGGCAGAAAGCCAGGACATACTTTTGAATCGGCTGCCCTTTGTACAAAGGGTTCTAACTTGTCTGGGGTACACCATAATTGAAAGGAAATCACACCTGGTACCCTATCAACAAATTATATTCCTGGGAGCCAGCTTGAATACAACTTCCCAGATGGCCTACCTCACGCCAGAGAAGCAAATTAATTTAACAACCTACTTCAGACAAGTGGCCACAAAAACCCTGCTATCTGCAAGACAAATGCTGCAAGCATTGGGGTTCATGGCCTCCTGCATTCTTCTAATTCTATATGCAAGACTGCATATGAGGAAACTACAGTGGTATCTGAAAAGCCTATGGTGTCAACATTCTCAGGATCTAGAAACTGATTCCTATCATACTGTGCCTACGCCTAGAGTTCCTTTGGTGGGCAGAGGCCTGCCACCAAAACAAGGGACTACCTTTCACATCATCCCCTGCTGCCCAAACCCTAACAGACACATCAGACTATGCATGGGGGGCTCACCTGGCAGGGAAGTGCATTCAGGGCAAATGGAACTCAAGTCAAATGCACCTGCATATCAATCAAAAAGAAATGTTAGAATGCTCTGCAGCCTTCAGGGGCCACATTCTTCAGGATAACTAATGGAAAAGATGGACAACACCACTGTTAAGTGGTGCATAAACAAGCAGGGGGGTATACACTTTCTTACCCCCTCTGCAGACTAGCCATGGCATTGTGGAACACAGCCTTGAGCTACAAAGTGCACCTACAAGCTCAATTCCTGCCAGGAAATTTAAATACACTGGCAGACTGACTAAGCAGAAACCTCATGGACCCGTACTAGTAGAAACTGGAACCAAGAATTTTCAACATGTTGACAAGTAAATGGGGGAGCCCAGATATAGACCTGTTTGCCTCTCCCCAGAACTACCAATTGGCCAAATTTTGCACAAGGTCTCGCCACAAACAAGCCTGAAAAGTGGATGCTCTGTCCATCTCTAAAAACCGATCAGTCTATGCCTTCCCCCCTCTGCTCTCCAAAGTACTACTAAAAATCAAACAAGACAAACCAAGGATGATTTTGATCGCTTCAGACAGGCCACGCCAACACTGGCACCCCCTTCCTGTGCAGTGTGTCATGGTTATCCCCATGGCACCTGCATCAGACTCCTTTACTGTTCTCAGCAGGAGAACTAGATTCTGCACCCTCAGCTTCTAACACTGAACCTTGCAGCCTGGCTAATTACGTAATCTCTCCTTTACATCCCTCAGTAAACCTGTGATGGATATCATTTAAGAGGCAAGGAGGCCTAGCACTAGAAAATCCTATGCTGAAAAATGGAATAGATTCTGTGCCTGGAACCAATCTCAAAGGATGAGCACAGCAGCGGCCAATTTACCTCAGATTTTACAATACTTAACGGAGATGCTTCACAAGGGCCCGGCTTTCCTCCATTAAAATCCACACCTCAGCCATTTCAGCTCATAACACAGAACCCCCCCCCCCCCCCATCTCTCCTCCACTGCTCAAACAGTTCCTCAGAAGGGCCAAAAATTTGAGGCCACCCAGGAGAGCTCCAACCCCAGCCTGAGACCTTAACTTTGTTTTGGAGAAACTCACTCTCCTTTCGAGTCAGCTGCTACTGCAGACTTAAAATTTCTTTCTTGGAAAACTGCTTTCCTTTTAGCAATCACTTCAGTTAGAAGGGTATCTGAATTGCAGGTCATTTTGGCAGTGGAGCCTTTCATCATCTTTCATGCGGACAGGGTGTCCCTCAGAACCAATCCATCCTTCATGCCCAAGGTGGTATCCAGTGTGGCTCAATCAGTCCATTCATTTGCCAGCCTTCTTTCCCAATCCACAGAACAAAGGGGAACGGATACTGCATTCCTTAGATGTGCACAGACTACTCGGGTTCTACTTGGACAGGACTAAACCTCAAAAGGAAATCTGAACAACTGCTGGTGGCATTTGCTGCAGGGGCAGAGGGGAAGGCTGTTTCAAAGCAAACCATTTCTAAATGGATAGGCCCATTGCATTCATTTCTGCTATAAGCACCATGGAAAACCTATTCCCCAGGGGATCAGACCTCACTCCACCAGGGCTGCATCTACCTCTACAGCTTTTCTCAGAGGCGTCCCTACCATGGACATCCTAGAAGCTGCTACCTGGAGCTCTGTACATATTTTCACCAAGCATTATCATTTGCCAATTTTCTCTAAATCCAGAGATGGCTTTGCCACTGAGTCTTGCAGGGCCTTATAGCTGGTCCTAAAGCTATCCAAATTCCTCCTCCCAACCATAGCTTTGGGAATCTACCCAAATGTAACGACTGCAACAGTGAAACACGAAGAACATAGTACAGTTGTGTACACTTACCATAAATGTAGATGTTCGAGTGCATTCCTGGTTACCCTCCCTCCAGCCCCCTAACTTCTTTTGGCTATATCTCTACTTTCCTTTACTATGCTTAAAAGCCTTTTTGGTGTATTTGCATTTTTGTTGGAGGTATTTTCTTTTTTGTTGGAGGTATATCATTGTACTTTTATATTTAAGTGCTCCCCATTAGGGGGCACCTGACATCTGGGGCAAGAAAAACTGATGTAATGGCGTCTGCTGCATGTTTTATACCCCTGACGATCTGACGTCATGGAAGAATGGACATCAACCAACACAGGGCCCAAGACTTTAATTAGGCCGACTGAGGGCTACTTGCAAGCAGATAACCCAAATGTAATGACTGCAACAGTGAATACATTCGGCACATCTACATTTATGGTAAGTGTACACAACTGTATTTTCCTTCTCCTTGACAGGGGTAGACAGTCTTTGATTAATCACCAGAATCCCATACAGAAGAGACAGGTTTGGAAGAAGGGGGAGGTTCCTGTAGAACCCCCTTTGGAGATATCTTCGTTAGAGAAATTTTTAGAATTGGTCGAACAGGGGGTGGGTCCGCAGGTATGTTTTCCCCAAAAGAATCTATTTTCCTAGAGGGTTTTGGAGCTGGCTCTTCTGCATGCTGGATGGTCCCTCCTCCTGACACCCTCATTGATCTAGTGACTTGGGGAGCTTGGAAGTAACCTGATACAGCAGAGCCTATACCCCAGAAATTTGACAGGATTCTAGTGGCTCCACAAGACCGACTTCATTGGAGTAAAAGTCCTCCTGTCGATGCCATGGTTGTAGTGGCAGTCGCAATGAAATAATTCTGAGGAGAGTTTCTGTTCCAGCCCCTAACAGGGTATCTGTCCCTTGGACAGATTGGGAAAATGGACATGTGCTTCAGCAACACTTTCCCTGAGAGTGCTGAGCTGCGTGGCCCATATTATTTGATTCCAAAGGAATTGACTAAAGAAATTACCAATTATTTTTCATATAATTTGCCATTGGATATCCACAAAACTGTGGAATCTCAGCTTTCTTCCCTATATTCAATTCTGAATGGCTCCATTAGTCTACTTTCAGATGCAGCTGCTAGAACAGAAAGTACTGGAATAGCCTTGCACTGCCATGCCTGGATGTAGTGTTGCGATTTTGTGGAGAGCTTTGACATTTTTCATCAATGCTACTTTTGATGGCAGTACACTGTTTGGCTTGGAAATCAAGGCCACACTAAGAAATGAACAAGGTAAGACATTCTGCCATTGGAATCTGTTTCTCCACACATGAGACCCTTTTCCAGGAATCTGAGGAAGGAACAGAATGTAGTTCCAGAAGTCAGTGAGTATGGAAGAAAATGTGGTTCTGGAAATTGCAAAGTCTTACCCAAGACACTGCTGCTGGCCGACCTCCCTGCAGCAGAGGAGGAGGTAATTTCAATGGACATCTCTAGAGGCAGAAGCCAGTCACAAAACCAAGGATTTTGCTGACCATTTTCTGAGAAGTCTTTCCAGTGCTCTTGAAGGTTTGCCAGACTGCCACAATCTGGGGGCAATTGGGGTTGCACCTACCCATACACCCAGAAACCTAGCAGGCTGTCACTTCGAATTCTTGGATGTTAAGGATAATAGCCAGATGATACTCCATTCCATTTCTAACAATGCCTCAGGCAAATATAATAATTCCTTTCATACCACCCACTCAGTTGGAAATCCACAACAGCAGAAGTAGAGAAGCTGCAAGAAATAGTCATCCAGGAGGTCCCTCTAGACCAGATAGGATCCAGTGTTTAACCCCATGTTCTTTTTAATTCCAAAAAAGCCTGCATTGGTCCTAAGCTACTTAAACCAGTGTGTGAACCAGATAAAATTCCAGTTAGTCATGATTCAGTCCATTTTGCATGCATTCTAAAAGTATGACTCTGTGTGCTCTTACTGATCTCCAGGATGCCTTTTACCACATAATGATGCACAGAGACTGCAGGAGATTCATCCGTTTTCAGCTCTAAGCCAATCCTTTCCAATTCAGAGCTCTACCCTTAGAACTTGCCACAGCCCCCAGGTGTTTACCAAATGCATGGTAGCAGTAACTGCTTATCTCAGACTGCAAGAGTTCCAGGTGTTCCCATACCTAGATTTGCTCATTACCACTCCAATCGAGGATCTGCTGATTCTGCAGAGGGATCTCTTACCCCAGTTTACTTCAATGTGTGGGAATTATTGTTACCCCCTCAAAATCTGAAAGTCATCACGTCATCTAAACACAACTCAGCCACTTTGCCTCCATATAGTGTCACAAGTACTAGACCATCCATCCTTCCCCAGCACCCTTAATTCTAAGACTGCTAGGATAGATGGCTTCAGCGATCATTCTTGTTCACATGTCCAGATTTCCATATGAGGGTTCTGCAGTGGACTCTGTCCAATGGTCTCAACATTTTCACCTTCTCAGCACTCCAGGTTGACCTCAGTATGCAGAGCCCACGTAGAGTGGTGGATCTCTGTCAGCATTGTCAAGGCCATGTTTTGACTCCACTTTCACCTGTATGGTAATTACCATGGATGCTTCCTTTTTAGGATGGAGGGCTATTATGAGGGGAAGACTGTTAAAAGATACATGGACATTTTATATATTAATGTTCTGAAAATGAGAGCAGTGGTTTTGGCATTGTGGGCACTTAAGACACTCGTCCTGTAGGTTTGATTGCAGTCCAGAGAGACAACAATTCATTGGTTTGTTACATCAACAAATGGTGGGAACCAAGTCTTACACATCGTGTTGAGAGGCTGTGAAGGTTTGGCAATTGGCGTATGTCTTCCCATTAGTTGCTGATAGCAACACACATATTGTGGACTTCCAATGTACTAGCAGGCAAATGAGCAGGTGCATTCTTCTGCCTTACGAGTCTCCTCATTTCAACAGTGGCAAATAAAATCCTCATTCTCTGGGGACAAATTTGCTACGACCAGTTTGTCTCCTACCTGAACAAGTGCAGGAGTTACTTTACACTGATTGCTCCACATGGTCTGTTGTCAAGAGATTCTCTAGTCTACATTTGGCCTCTGGGTCTCCTCTGTGCTTTCCACCATTTCCTCTAATTACAGAATTCATACAGAAATCCAGAATCGTCAGGGCCAGGATGATCCTCATTGGCCCATATTGGCCACGACTGGTGTGGTTCCCTTATGTTTAGGCTCAACTGTTCAGTCCAGCATGGACTCTGGCCCATAGGTTTGGCGTAATCTCTCGTTCTTCTGGACCTTGAGCTCCCTGAGTTTAACAGTTTGGTAACTCCAATTCAAGCAGTGGCCGGGGAAGCCAGATATACAGAAAATGTTCATGATGTTATGTGGTCCTATCTCGCCTACATTCTTTACTCGTGGGTTCGGAGCCGAGAATCGGCTCAGAGACTGCCAACTTATTTTCTAGCACAAAGTCTCTAATTGGCTGGGCTGACCCGGTATCCCAAGATGCACCTCGCCCTAACCCCAGATCTCGTTTGCCGCTTGTAGAGTTAGGACATGGTCTGGCTTGGCTGTGGCTAAGTACCTTTGCAGATACGTTTTATAAGTATTGTAGCAGTCTGTTATATTATAAAAGCTGTTTTAATAGCTAGTTTTCTATTTGTCTAAGTTTCTTTGTGAGAGTTAGTGAGATTGTGTTTGTGGTATCCCTCTGTTTGGCGGGCTAGGTCCGTTTAAGTTAAGAGGACCTAGTCCTCTCCTGTGTTCCTGGTGTTAAAACTGTGCTTGGTTTTATCCTTGTCGTTTCTCTGCTACTCCAAGAAACGTTAGAGTTCCTTGGCTGTTAGTGCTGTTTTGTTTTTTCCCGCCTTCCTCTTGTGTCGTTGTCGTTTGACAGTGTGGTGTTCCTTTTACCATGTCTAAAGAGCAGGAGGAGCACAAACCCTCCGGCTTTAAAAAGTGTACTAAATGTGGCTACAAAATGTCTATCACGGATGGCCATTCCATCTGTGTTTATTGTCTTGGTGCTATTCACCTGCAAGAGTCCTGCAGTTTTTGCCATGCTTTTAGCGCTAGGGTACTGCAGGAAATAAAAAAAAATAAGCTGATTTTTGAAGGGCCTGATTAAGCCTTCTTTTGAGGAGTCCTTAGATTCCTCTTCTTCCAATGCTAAATCTAAGCCTTCCAAGGCCAAGAAGAGATCTCTGGCTCAGTCTGCTTCCTCAGAGCCTCCGGAGAAGGTTAAAAAAGTGGTTGCTGCCTCCTCGGCTCCATTGTCTTTGGGGCCGCAGGAGAAGGTTTCGATGATGGATACTACCACCTCTGCTCCATTGTCCTCTGGGCCGCCGGAGGTATCTGTGGTACTGGAGTCGACTTCAGCTCCGATATTATTGGAGCCTATTCGGAGCCAGTCGCCCAGTGTCAGGCATGCGTCTCCAGGTAGGAGATCCCTATCTCCTTCTATTTCCTCCAAATCCTCTAGGCTGTGTGATTTGAATGTGGATAGGGTGGTCCAGAGGCTCCTGCAGTCGCCGGTGTTAGCAAAACTGTTCTCTGCTCCAGAGCCAGTACCCATTCTGGTACCTGTAATTTCTCCTCCGAGCACCCATGGGTCATCGGAGCCAAAGTGCTCCTCGCCGAGTGATGTTCTCGTGTCGGCTCCGATACCCCATGTGAGTTTATCGGAGCCGTCATCGGCTCCAACCATGTCTGTTCCGTACTCTGGTTTCGGTACTCTGGTTTCCTCAGTCGGACTCGAGGGGGATACCTCAGGACTCCTATCTGTTCCGAGCCTCCCTCTCTGTGCTTCGGCTTGGGGAATCCCAACTCCGGTCATGGTCTCGGAGACTGGTCGGTCCTTGGATTCGGGGGGACCTGCCTTTGAGGCCATGAGGAGTGCACTGGCCAGATAGTCAGTTGCATCACCTGGATCGGTCACTCCTTCCCCCTACACCCTGGCTAGAGCCTCTGATGCCCCCCCTGTCCTTGGATGGCAGAGCCCGAAGGTCTGGGGATACCCCCTTGAGCGGTCCCCTACTTTCTGAGGGTCCCTCAGAGTCTGTGCCTGAGGAGCCCCCTAGAAAAAAGTTGTGCAAGAGGAAGCACATTGACTCCCAGGACGAGTCCCTCACTTCCGATACTGACCTAGAGTCAGAGGGGTCCCCCAAGTCGTCCGATGTCTTTCTCCGACATCCTGGAGATTGAGGCAGAGAGGTGACTGGCCTTCCAAGACCCCCTCTGAGGAGGAGTCCGTATTCCTCAAGGCCTTCGGAGCTCAACCCTCCGCCTCCTGGGTGTCTCGACCCTTCAAACTCCTGGATTTGATTTGTCGAAGGATGTGGGGAACCCTGATTCCGTGGAACCTGTGCCTAGACGTCCAAGTAAGTTCCTTTCTGCTCCCCCGGGGAAAGAGTTCTTGACCAAAGGGGTTCCTGTGGGTTCCTGTTGATGCCTTGGTGGTGGCGGCAGCCACTCAGCAAGAAGTTGCATAGGCTTCTTCCGTCCATCCTCCTAACAAGGAGTCCAGGAGTATGGACCGGTACGGCGACCTTTACCTTGCGGTCGCTGAATTACCTTTGTCATTTCACTCTGCTCCAAAGAGATCTCCTTAAGGAGCTAGGAGATACTCTGATGGGGGTAACATACCTGAGGCGGTAGCACAGACTGTTAATGCCTAGTTGTCTACCCTTGGTTCCATTGTCAACTCGTCCATGAGGCTCGTATCTTATGCAGCCGAAGGGGCGAGTAGGGCAGCTAGCTCAGGTGTAGCTCTCAGAAGGCAAGCCTGGATGTGCTTGTGTCATTTCGCGGAGGCCTTTAAGTCTTCCTTCACTGATGCCCCCTTTGACGGGTCCTCTCTCTCTCCGGGACCAAAATGAGACACCCTCACCAGATGCGAACAGGAGGGAAAGACCCCGTCTGCCGTAGGGGCCCATTTTTCTCTCCCTTCTAGGCCTTTACCCCAAGGCTCAGAGAGGGGGGAAAATGTAGAAATCTGAGTTCTTTCCCTGCAGCTCAAGGCGAGTCTCCCTCCAGAGGCAGAGGAGGGGGAAATTATTCTGGAAGACGCCGTCCTAGAGGCAGAGGAGGCCCCCGCAACTCGTGAGACCGCGATTCCTTTCGTGGATCTTCCTTTCAGCATTCCTGAGGCATTGCCCGACTGTGCTATTCTGGATCCAGTCGGGGGCCATATTTCGTTGCATCCGGAAGCCTGGGAAAGCATCACCCAGGATCGTTGGGTGCTTCGAATAGTTACCGGAGGTTACGCTAGTCCCCTTTTATCAACACCCCCTCCAATCAGAAGGATCCCGGACGTCCCACCCAGTCAATGGGATCAAGCAGCACTAGAAGTTGCAAAGCTGCTAGAAAAAGGAGTCATTCAACCAGTCCCCTCGGACCATATCGGATTAGGTACTTACTCAAGACTGTTTTTGGTGCCGAAAAGAACAGGGGACCTGAGACCCATTCTGGATCTCAGCCGATTGAATCACTATGTTCTGAAGTCCAAGTTCCGAATGGTCACGCTTCACTCCATTTTTCCATTGCTGGAAAACGGAGTATGGATGTGCTCCATCGATCTCAAGGATGCCTACTACCACATCAAAATGGACAAGGCATCCAGGAGTCACTTATGCTTCCGGCTGGGAGCCAGTCACTTCCAGTTTCGCGCCCTGCCCTTTGGTCTCCCCACAACCCCCAGAGTGTTTACCAAGTGTTTGGCAGTGGTGACTGCTCACCTGAGACGTCAGGGATTCCAGGTGTTTCCATATCTGGATGACTGGCTTCTCACCGCCCCCACCAGGCATCTCCTCATTCAAGTCAGGGAGACTACCATTACACTTTGCCATCAACTAGGAATTACTTTGAACTGGTAAAAGTCTGCCTTGCTGCCCTCACAGCGTGTTGTTTTTATAGGCGCAGAGCGAGACTGTATTCAAATGTGGGCCTTTCTGCCACAAGAGAGAATGAGTGCTGCAGTCTCAGATCCACGCACTGTTACCCCTCAGGAGAGTTCAAGCCAGGTCAGATGTTCATCGTGCATACAGCTGCAGTCATAACAGATGCTTTCTCCTGCCGTCAGGCGGGTCCTTGGTCGGCCGAATTCCAAAGTCTAGGTCTGGCGTCGGTTGTCGTCGCTTCTTCCCTGACGTCAGTGCGACAGGGGTATAAAGGAACCAGTCGACGCCATTTTCTTCAGTCTTTCTTGCCGCGCGGTGCCCGAAGCAGAAGCAGTTCGCAAGTGCCGGTCGGCCAGCTCCTGAGATTACGAAAATTTGGAAACCGAAGTACTCTTAAAAGCTAAGTACCCCGTTGGGGAACTTTTCTTGCCTCAGACCGATGTCAGACAAAGTTAATTGTATTTCTTGTGGGAAGCAAATACCGCATAAGGATTTCCATTCCCTCTGTATACCTTGTTTAGGCCCAGACCACGACTTCTCGGTCTGTCGTTGTGCTACATTCAACAAACGCACTATTAAGCATCGGGCGGAGTTCGCCCAGCATTATTTTGGGAAAGCATTTAACTATACTATGTCGTCGGATACTCCGACTCCGGTTTTGTCTAAAAAAACGCAAAGACAAGGACCGACACACGAGGTCCGCGGCCTCTACCGACACCACGCCAAAGCCGACTACACGTGGTCCGGTTCTCAGCGAGGCACCTACGCAGCCCCTGACTACCGACGACACTTCTTTGATGGTGTCTCCTGTGCCCGAGGTCGCAGGCTCCTCGGCCCACACCCCGACTACAGATACCGAAGCCACTCTTGGCGTTGAAACTCAGAATGTGGACAGGTCCACCTCCACTCAAGGTGTTTTCAGACCTTCCTCTTCTTTCTCCATCAAGGCTTTCACAAAGTCTAAAGCAACCTTGCACTCTAAGAGACCAGCTACACAGGGCCCATCTCCAGACCCTATGCCTAAGAAACAGATGCTTAAAATGGCTGAGGATTTAATTACTCTAAGCAGAGGTTCTCAGCCTCCACCGGACAAAAGGCCCAGAGTGGAGGAAGATTCCCCCTCCTCTGATCAGGGCTCCATTATTTCAGAGCACTCTGATGATCAGGAACATTCTTCCTCCCCTTTTGAAGACTCTAATGCGGAGGAGTCCATCCCTTCTGTATCCCCCCCTGAGGATTACTCATTTGGGGAAACTTTGCATACCTTAAGGAACACTTCCACTGGGAAGGTCAGGATTATTCAGATTCCAAGAAAAGGCTCCGGGAATTTCTCTTGTTACCTCAGCACAGGCCTCTGGCTATACCTCCTGTCTTGGACATCCTAGATGATTACTCGGAGGCCGGCCTTAACCCGGACTCTCTACCTCCAGCTCCAGTTAAGCCTGACAGGTACTACAGGGTTCCTGACACACCAATTTCTATACAAAAGCCATGCTGCTGACCCAGAGACCATCTCACAGGGCCCCAAGGGAGTTAAGGCCTCCATTGCCAAAAATCCATTGCCTTCCGAGAGAGATTCCAGATCCTTAGAAAGGTGGGGAAAAAAAGGTATATACCTCGGCTACCTTATCCATGAGGGCCTTAAACTGTCCGTTTCATATGCTAAAATACCAACAATTTTTGTTATCACAATTGAAAAGTAAAATGTCACAACCTGAACAACCAGACTTAAAGGAGTTGCAGGATTTGATGCATAGCGCAGAACAAGTGGGTAAGCATACCTTACAATGTGGTTTTGATGCTCTAGAGGCCTCATGCAGAGCTGCTGTTTACAGGATCAGTCCTACGTAGGCATGCCTGGCTCAAGGAACAAGCCTTGCCTGATCATGTCAAAGCTAAATTACTAGACGCCCCTCTTCAAAAGGATGTACTATTTGGTGCTAATGCTGAGGAGGTATTAAGGAAAATAGAGGAAAAGGCAAAATCAATGCAAACTGTGTGAGAATTTCTACAGGTTCAACCCCCACGTTTTAGTAGAAATTGGCCTTCCAAAAACTGGTCCTTTCCTGCCACAGACAGAACCCAAAGAGGCAGATACAGGCGCCCGAGGGGAAGAGGACAATCCCAAGGATCGTGTAGAGGCAGACAATGGCAAGCTCCTAAACAAAGAGGTGGTGAGGACAACTCGCAATCTTTCAGAAAGCAAACCCAATGACTTTCCCCTTTGCATGCCAACCAGGTCTCAAATGGCAGCCCCCTTAGGAGGAAAGCTGGCATTATTTTCAAAAAATTGGCATGTTGTCACAAAGGACAAATGGATCCTGGACATTATAAACAGAGGCTACAAATTCCATTTTCACACCCTTCCAAAAATGAGAGGCATGCCAAACCTGCCACACAATCAAAGGGCAGAGGCACAAAGGCAAATTACAGATCTCATAAACATGAAAGCTATTCAAGAGGTTCCTACGCACAAACAAGGTCAAGGTTTTTATTCCAGGCTATTTCTGGTGCCAAGGAAGGGAAAAGATTGGAGACCTATTTTGGATCTATCCATCCTAAACACATTTCTACTGCATCAAAATTCAAGATGCTCACTCTACAGCAACTTCTTCCCATGCTGGGCAAGGAGTCTTGGCTGGTAACATTGGACCTCAAGGAGGCATACCTGCATGTCCCAATCAGACCAAATTGCAGAAAGGTACCTCAGATTTCTTGCAGGTTCAACCCATTATCAATTCTCTGCATTGCCCTTTGGCTTATCTACTGCGCCCAGAGTATTCACGAAATGCCTGGCATCAGTAATTGCCTAGTGCAGACTTCAAGGGATACAAATATACCCCTATTTGGACGACTGCCTGATCCAAGCAGACAGCAAGCACATTCTTCTGAAACATCTGGCTTATGTAATAATGTTATTGAACTCTCTGGGATACACAGTCAACAAAAAGAAATCATGGCTAATACCCTCTCGGAAGATAATTTTCCTGGATGCCAATTTGGACACAAACACCCAGATGGCCTACCTCACGCCGGAGAAACAGGGGCAGCTAACTCAATACTTCAGAACACTAGCAAATTGCACCAGGCTGACTGCAAGGAAAATCCTGCAGGCTCTGGGATTCATGGCATCTTGCATCTTACTAATCCCATGTACAAAGCTGCATATGAGGAAACTACAATGGTACCTGAAAAACATATGGTCTCAACACAGCCACAGTTTGGAAACAATAATACCACTAATTCCATGTCTGCAAAAGGAATTTCTGTGGTGGGCTCAAGCATGTCAAACAAACACAGGTCTTCCATTCAGCAAGCCTCAAGCAAATCAAGTCATCACAACAGACGCCTCGGACTATGCCTGGGGGCGCACATGACAGATCGGTGCATTCAGGGCAAATGGTCCCAAAAAGAAAAGCACCTTCACATCAATCAAAAAGAAATGCTAGCAGTAGTAAATGCTATTATAGCTTTCAAGGACCTTCTACAACCAGGTCAACTATTGATAAGAACGGACAACACCACAGTTATGTGGTACATAAACAAACAGGGAGGAACACATTCTTACCCCCTATGCAGACTGGCCATGTCACTTTGGAACATGGCCGTGGACTTACAAATGGAGCTACAAGCACAGTACTTGCCAGGCAAGGAAAACACGCTGGCAGACAACCTAAGCAGGAATATGACAGATCCACACGAATGGAAATTGCATCCAAAAGTTTTTACAGAAATAACCCAAGAATGGGGAAGGACAGACATTCTCTTTGCCTCCCACAAGAATCATCAATTGAAAAAATTCTGCTCAAGGATCTTCCATCCAAAGGCCTGGAGAGTGGACGCTCTCTCTTTCAGTTGGACATCAATGACAGTTTATGCCTTCCCTCCTCTTCCTCTGCTGCCCAAAGTTCTATTAAAGACCAAAGCAGACAGACCAAAGATGATTCTCATTGCTCTGGACTGGCCAAGGCAACACTGGTACCCACTCCTGAGAAGTCTGACGCATTCCCCACCATGGACCCTGCCTCAGCACAGTTTCAAAACTCTTCACAGCCAGCTAAAAACACTCAATCTAGCCGCATGGAAGATGCCTTAGCATCACAACAGGCCCTACTCTCCAAGGAGGTGCAGGATGTCATATTGGAGGCCAGAAGGCCATCAACTAGAAAAGCCTACTCCGCAAAATGGAAACGTTTTTGTGTCTGGAATGAGAAAAAGGGCCAGGATCCTGAAAAACTGAATTTACCGTAAATACCGTAATATTTAGCTGAACTGCTAAGCAGTGGACTTTCTTTCTCCATCAAAATCCATGCCTCAGCCATTTCTGCAGAATACAACACTGATCCACCTTTTTTCTCTCACCCTCTCTTAAGACAGTTCCTCAGAGGGGCTAAGAATTTAAGGCCTCCAAGGAAACAACCAATACCTGCTTGGGATCTTAATTTCATTCTGGAAAAACTGACCTTGCCTCCCTTTGAGCCAGCAGCCTCATCAGATTTGCAATATTTGTCCTGGAAAACAGCTTTCCTTCTGGCTATCACCTCAGCTCGTAGAGTTTCAGAACTACAGGCTCTCATGGCTGTCCAGCCTTTTATCTTCCATCAGGACAGAGTTTCCTTACGAACCAACCCGTCCTTTATGCCTAAAGTGGTATCTAGGGTAGCTTTAAATCAGGCCATACATTTACCTACTTTTTATCCTAATCCTCAAAACAAAGGGGAGAGATTACTACATTCCTTGGACATCCACAGACAACTGCGTTATTATTTGGACAGAACATAGCCTTTCAGAAAATCAAAACAGCTCTTTGTGGCCTATGCGGTAGGAGCTCAAGGGAAGCCAATTTCCAAACAGACAATCTCTAAATGGATAGCCCACTGCATACGCTTTTGCTATTCCTTTCATGGCAAAACTGTTCCCACAGGCATTGGAACTCATTCCACCAGGGCCACAGCCACCTCTGCAGCCTTCCTCAGAGGAGTTCCTACCAAGGATATTTTGGAAGCAGCCACTTGGAGTTCTGTGCATACCTTCTCCAAGCACTACAACCTACCATTATACTCCAAATCTAGAGCAGGCTTTGCCACTGCAGTCTTGCAGGGCATTTTGGCTCCTCCTAGTTCCACCTAGTGCCTACCACCCCTTTCTTAGCTTTGGGATTCTACCCATCTGTTATGACTGCAGCTGTATGCACGATGAACATAGTACAGTTTTGTACCTACCATAAATGTAGATGTTCGAGTGCTAATACAGCTGCAGTCCAGGTTTCCCTACCTCCTTCCCCTCTTGGGACAGGCCTATAGGCTAACACACCCTCATACAATCTTATTGGGGTTTTCATTTATGATGTATTTGCTTGCAACTACTGTATTTTGATTATATTGCACTGCATTACCACACAAATTTATGTATTGCCTTCCTTCTGGGGGCACCTGACATCTCGGGCAAGAAAAACTGAAGAAAATGGCGTCGGCTGGCTCCTTTATACCCCTGTCACACTGATGTTAGAGAAGAAGCGACGACGGACCTAGACTTTGGAATTCGGCCGACCGGGGACCCGCCTGACGGCAGGAGAACCCATCTGTTATTACTGCAGCTGTATTAGCACTCGAACATCTACATTTATGGTAGGTACAAAACTGTACTTTCTCCAGCTTGTGGGATCCATGGCTCCCACGATCATGCTGGTGCCTCTAGCCAGGTTACATATGCGGATCCTACAGTGGCTCCTTCCGGTCCAGTGGTCGTTTCAGAAACTTCCTCTTTCCCACTTGATACTTCTCACAGAACGGTGCAAACAGGGCCTCCGTTGGTGGCTATGTTCCACCAATCTGGACAAAGGGAGGAGCTTGATTCCTATGTCCCCAGTGGCCACGGTGACCACGGACGCCTCCCAGATTGGGGGGGTGCATTATCTTGGCAGGATGGTCCAAGGCACGTGGCAAGATCATGAGGTACACCTGCACATCAGTGTTCTGGAGATGAGAGCGGTGTTTCTAGCGTTGCGAACACTACAAGACTCTCTTCCTCTGGGAACGATTGCAATTCACTTGGACAGCATGTCCGTGGTGTGGTACCTGAAGAAGCAGGGGGGAACCAAGTCTTATCCCCTCTGCAGAGAGGCCATGCGAGTGTGGCATTGGGCAGTGGCTTCCCAACGGTTCTTAATGACAACGCACATTGTGGGAAAGTCCAATGTGATAGCGGACAGGCTGAGCAGAGCTATTCTGATGCCTTACGAGTGGTCCCTGAACAGCCGGGTGGCGGTTCAAATTTTGAACAGGTGGGGTCAGCCTTGCTGCGATCTCTTCACCAGTCCACTCGATGCCAAATGCAGCGAGTACTTCACACTGATTCCCCCCACAGGGGGAGTCACCCAGGGACACTCTAGTCCACGATTGGCCTTCCAGTCTGGTTTATGCTTTCCCTCCATTTCCTCTGTTACCAAGAGTGATTCAGAAAGCCATATCCTTGGGAAGCAGGATGATTCTGATTGCTCCACACTGGCCTCGACAAGTATGGTTCCCCTTTCTTCAACCGTACGCGGTGGACGGTCCTTGGACTCTGGGCCCAGTGCCAGACCTACTGATTCACATGTCAGGACAGCTCCATCCCTCCCTGCGAACCCTCAGATTGACAGCCTGGCTGCTCCACTTCCATCACTAGTTAGACTACATTCCTTTTCACCTGAGGTGGTACGCATCTTGTCTTCGTCTCATTAGTCTTCCACCAGAAGGATTTATTCCAGCAAATGGAAGAGATTCTCCATTTGGGCTCAGGCCCAAGGTTTGGACCCTTTCACAGCCCCAATTCCGTCGGTCCTAGATTTTTAGTGATGCTTTTCCGACAGGGCTCCATGCCCGCTACCATTAAGGTGCAGCTGGCTGCAATTTCCAATTTTCATACATCTTATGGGCCATAAACTCTGTAAGGCCTTCTTGAAAGGAGCCTGGTTACTTCTTCATCCTGTTTCAGAATCTGTCATGCCATGGGATCTAAACCTTGTGCTACAAGCCATCACTTCACTGCTCTTTGAACCAGCTGCCACCTGTGAACTGAAATTTCTATCTTGGAAGACTGCGTTTCTTATAGCCATTACATCGGCCAGAAGAGTATCAGAGCTTCAAGCTCTGTCCATTAAACCTCCGTATTTGACCTTTCATAAGGACAGCGTTTCCCTGAGACTTAACTCGTCCTTCCTTCCTAAGGTGTCTTCCACTGTTAATCTCCAAGCTATTGAGTTACCAGTGTTCTTTCCAAGCTTTTCCAATAAAGCAGAGTTCAGGTTCCATCAGTTGGATGTGCACAGGCAACTAAGATTCCATTTACACAGGACTAAGCATGTTAGGAAATCTGATCAGCTGTTTGTGTCCTCAGAGAACAGAGCCGGTTGTCCTATTTCCAAGTGCACGATTTCTAAATGGATCAAAGATTGTATTTCCTTTATCTACTCGGCAGCAGGCAGAAATTTACCTTTCCCAGTCAAAGCTCACTCTACCAGGGCAGTGTCTACATCAATAGCTTACCATGCCAGGTTGTCATTGGATGATATTTGTGCTGCGGCCACCTGGGCCTCTCCTCACACCTTTATTACTCATTACAAGCTGGACGTGGCTTCCAGGGGTCGGGCTTCTTTTGGTTTCACTGTTCTCAGGAGTATCTTCCTATGAGCCTCCCAGGATAGAGGTGCTGGGAACGCTGTCCCGTGAGTAAAGAATGTAGGCGAGATAGGACCACATAACATCAGTTATGTACTCACCATAACGATCGATGTATGTGGTCCATCTCGCCTACATTCTTACGTACCTTCCCACCTGCCCTCTTCCTACAGGATTTGGAGGAAGGGTTCTCAGAGCCAATATTCAAGGTCAGTGGTTCTTTTCCTTCCTTCGGTTGGCGTTCCTTCCAGAGCTGGTTGTGTATGGGGTATGTCTGGCATGATTGCAAACAAGATCTGGGGCTAGGGCGAGGTGCATCTTGGGATACTGGGTCAGCCCAGCCAATTAGAGACTTCGTGCTAGAAAATAAGTTTGGCTGAGTCGGAGTCGAGAATCGGCTCCGAACCCGTGAGTAAAGAATGTAGGCGGGATGGACCACATACATTGATAGTTATGGTGAGTACATAACTAACTGTTTCTGCTTCACAGAAATCCTAGCAGGAAATCCTAAAGGTGTATTAAAGCAAATGGAAAAGATTTTTTTGTGCTGCGGGAAAATGTTTAGATCCTTTGTCAGCTTCCCTTCCCTCAGTTCTAGAGTTCCTATCTGAACTTTGTCAAAAAGGTTCAAGTTTTTCAACAATCAAAGTTCAACTGGCAGCAATTTCCAGTTTTCACATGGATAATAACAAAACTCCTAGAGCTGCTTTATATATGTCCCAAAGCCCTTCTTAAGGAACATTTCATCGTCACCCCCTATTAGACGCTGTCCTTCCTTGGGACATTTATGGTAATGCTTTAGGCTATCACGTAGTCCTCCAAACCAGCAGATTCCATGGGCATCAAGTTTTTGACATTGCAAATTATCTTTTTTTAGTGGCAGTCACTCTTGCCAAGAGGATTCAGAACCTCAAGCACTTTAATGTAAACCACTTTACATGGTTTTTCATAAGGACAGTTTTTATTAAAACAAATCTATCTTTCATTACAAAGGTGGCATACCATAGTCAGAAAACCTACAAGTCCTACTAAATCTACAGAAGATCTATCAACCAATGACAAACGTGAGGGAAGTTTTTGGCTCTGAAAATATTTAAGTTAGATGAACTGTAAGTTATAAGGGCCTGTGCCTTACAAGTAAATCTCCATTGATTTTGAGAAATTTGTTTAAAACATTTCAAGCCTTGTTTCAAACTTTTCAGTAACATTTCTCAGGAAATACAAGCAGTTACAGCTGTACTTTATCCTTCGTAAGTACACTTTTACTACAAGTGAATGGAAGAACTCACTTTATCATCTACTAATCAGTTTACTAATGCAACAGGAAATATGTCTATAGTTTAAATATTAAGCCCTACGTTTAAAACCGTTTCAACATTGGCAACAAAGATGTTTCTAACCGTTCCTAATTATGTTGACATTGCTTTGTGTGTCTACCTTTACATTTAAAAGCTTAGCTAGACGCTATGCACTACCTTGATATTTCTCTGAAGTTTTATTTTACGTTCCATATGATAACCAGATAGGTATCCTGGTTCATATAGCCTTTGCAGGGATGACCAGGGTCAAGATGTCAGTACAGATATTCTTAAAGTAAAATGGTCACTACATCCAACACAGTTACTGAAGGAGCTCTGCCACAAGGACCAACCCCAAAGCGTTTTCAGAGAATGTTGTCTTTGTACAATGGAAGCAAATTTAATTTGAAGAAACTCTCCGTGTTTTAACTTCAGCTAGTCAAATACATGCTGTCCTCTGCTGGAAATTGGCTTGAATAGTTCTTGCACACACAGTGCCACTTGCTAAGTTCACAATTGTCCTCTCTACCAACAGATTACATTGTATATGCCAGTTAAGTCTTCCTGGAGGATTGTTAGGTACACAGTAGAACATGTTAATTCCTTTGTACTGGCTATAAACTGATTAATCTGTTATAATCTCACCCGAGGGTGGAAGCCTGCTACACTTGCTTCGTTTCCCTAACGCCAATTCCCACCCACCCCCTCTTACACCATTACACTTCAGACATAAAATTTTACTTGGGACCCCTTTTCCCTAATCCTCCCAAACAACCTTACTACTGTCATACAAATACTCCAATTTACTTAATTCCCAACTTTAATCTTTTAGCACAACTCCCAACTACTTTTCTCACCGATATGCTTCTTCAAACTTTATTCACTTTTACTCGCACCCCTCCCTAACAGCAGCTAATTTATTCTACATTGCATCTTCTACTTTTCCCACTTCTATTTTAGCTATATTCTCATACTCTAGCCTTTTAAACTTTTCTATTTCTTATATTTCACAGTAGATACTAAGACAACCTAACTCTCTTCCTTCATTGAAAATACTTCTTTCCTACAATACCCTCTGTCAACTTTCAGGCTCATCCACCACTAAATATCCTTCTGCCCTGCAACTTTTCTTTTTTCTTCTTGATTCCTTCTTCCCCATTTTCCGTCAGCTATAAAAAAAACAATAAAACACAGATCCTTTACTTAGTCATGCTACTCCTCAGCTTATCCTCTATTATTCTCCTACTACTGGACCACCTCTCATCCTACCATGACTTTGCAGTAGCTCTTAACATGTCTCCAACTCTGTCACCAGCTACTTATTCATACTTCCTCCTTACACTCTCTGCACATCCAGCTAAACCCATTTAATGATGTCCCTCATCTTTACTCCAAATATAGACAAACTCCAGTTCAACTAAAAAAATCTAGCATCAGTAATTCCCCAACATACTAAACTCCATCTAGGGGGAGACATTCATCCTAATCCTGGCCCCCACCTACCACAATGAGCACCAAGAAAATTATTTTCCACACACTAGTCTAACCCTTCAAATGGTCATACCCCAACCCCGGTAATCTAACATCCTGCTGCCACAAATGTAAGAAGCACAAGAAATAAAACTACTGAGCTACATGCCGTGATTACCCAACCCACGTCTGATATTCTCCCTCTAACTGAAACTTTGCTTTAAACACAGAATCAATGACTCCAAAATTACACCTCCTGGCTAGAACATATTTCCCCAACTATGACATTTCCCCTTAAAGCAAACCATTACCAAATTTCAATTCAACAGACCTTATTACTTTCCTGAAATTTAACAACTATAAACAAATACATATTGCTGTTCTTTACATCCATCCTGGTGACGGTACAGCTATAGTGAAATGCATCATATCTTAGATAACCATAATTCCACAAGAAAAATACTACTAGGTGATCTGACTGTCAACTGGTTGAACATTAACTCTCATACATCTAGATGATGAATGTATTTGGTTTCACATGACTAATTTAAAAGCCACACACGTAGCAAGAGATCAAATTCTTTATTCGACTGGATCATAGAACCAGACCCCAGCGCATACACCACCACCTCGGGTACAGTGTCTGCCACAGTGATTATCTCCAAAATATACAATCGGACATCTCTCTCATCCACCTAAGCGGCATGTTTATAAAAACAAGTAACTTTTCCAATTTAACCCAAAAACGTTGATTACTGTACTACCATCATTAACCAGAACTTCCTAAAAATAAACCTTTTAAGTGAATTCACTACAACTTTTCCAAGTATCCTAAACGGCCTTGCACCTCCTAGAAGGAAAAGACTAAAAACAAACAATACAATTTGATTATCCAAAGAATAAAATGCTAATGGGATACAGAAAAAGCATGGAAAGAATGGCAATAATATAAAACATCACTATCTCAAAAGACCTCAGAATGCCTCACAACCATACTAAAAAGCAAATTACTGAAAACAAAAAATATACTACAATAACTTTCAGAATAGTAAACATGACCCTAAAAAATTCTGGTCCGTCATTAAAGAAATCTTGCATCCTGTCCATAAATTCAACCCTAACCCCTCTCCCAATATCCCAATATTCAACTCTTATTTCATGCACAGTTACAGCATCTCTAACGAAGGATTCCCCAACATCTAAGCTTAACCCTGTTCAGCAGCCATTTATCACCGCATCCACTTTCACCTTCAGACCTGTGCCCACATCCTATACAAAACTACTCAAACCGTGCTCTATTTCAGCCAGTGACCTTCCAAGCAAGTACCTTAAAATAGCCAGTAGCACTGCCTATATTCTCAACCCATTAATCCCACCCCCGTCCCCTCCTCTGGAAAGAGTCGCACATTATCCTACACAAAGGAAGAAATTTATTACTAACTTTAGACCTATAGATATCTTGTACCCCCTCTCTAAAATACTTGAAAATGTATTCAAAAACAATTGCTACACTATCTCCTGGAGAACTCTTATCCTCCACACAGCATGGCTTCCATCCTTCCCACAGAGCTAACAAAGCACTTCTCACCTATATAAATAGTCAATAAAGCTAGAGATAATGGCTATATATATATATATATATATATATATATATATATATATATATATAGATATAGATGTGTATGTATATATATATATATATATATATATATATATATATATATATATATATATATATATATATATGTATGTATGTATATGTGTATACACTTCCCCAGTCACCACCGATGTGCCACATGGCTCTATCCTTGGTCCCCTCCTCTAACATTCCCACCAACACCCACCACACAA
This sequence comes from Protopterus annectens, assembly GCF_019279795.1. NCBI lineage: Eukaryota > Metazoa > Chordata > Ceratodontiformes > Protopteridae > Protopterus > Protopterus annectens. Next base: position 179,564,599 of record NC_056749.1, read on the forward strand.
CAGGCCCTAATACAGTACATGTGTGACACCTCCAAAAAAAATTACACTGGGAAACATTAACTGAAACATGGCTTTGTAACTCACAACTTGTGCTCAACCCTAAAAAAAAAATACTGCTACTCCCCCACCCCCCAAAAAAAACTCTCCCCCATTTAAAAAACAAAATGTTATTTTTTGATAATACAGCTGCCTGACTGACTCAAGTAATCTCTCACAAATTGTTAGAGAACAGTGGATGATCATCTTAATTTTATTTGCATATTAAAATTAAGAAACTTAACAAAGAACTAGGGGTGCTTTTATAGAGCCAAAAACTCTCACCAATGCAACTAAAGCTACACTTGACACTACTAATCTCCTCCCCACACTTCTTTAGAGTGCTCCCACCCTTACTAACCTTCAGGAATCTCATAAAAATCAAAATTTGAACAGTGCTGTAACAAAGTTGCTAAATTTGCAGATAATGCCCCTTTCAGAACCTATCACTGTATAGCACTAAAAGCCTAAATTGGTCAGAACTACCCCATATAAACAGCTGCTTCCCACCTACAAAATGATACAGAATCCATCTGCTTGTGTAGAATGTTTAGTGCTGGACAACTATGTTCCCAGCTGGTCCTTATGAACCAGTGACCAAAAACTCAAATCTGCAGGGCACTGTCTGTGCTCATACCATGTTGCTAAGGTCTAGAACCCCTTATCTGTGTCCAGCAGGTCAATACCCCCCATCCTCCAAAATCTTTCTGAAAGGCATCCTAGCCAAAAGCTGATTCTGTTCATGCTCAACGTCAGGGTAAACTGTAACCCTAAATGTGAACAAATACCTATTCATACCATACCATACCATACATCTACTTATTTTATCTTCCTCACTTAATGTGAACAAATAACTATTCATAGCATACATCTACTTATTTTATCTTCCTCACTTAATTATTGTTTTTAAAATGTTTTGTAATACCTCCCGTTTTCTCCACGGGCATCCTCTGTAAATGGGCTCCTACCCGGTCTGATTTTTCTGATAATCAAGTATCAATCACTAAGTAAATAGTGCCAACGCAAGAACAACACATGACCAGACACTACACAGGATTTTTATAAAACTAATCACAAGTGCTATAACAACAACACTGCCCAAAAAAATACATTACAGAGTAACACAGGCAATTATATGTATTTAGCTGTAATCAACAGATGGATAATGATACAAAAAGGTAAAAGGAGAAAAACAGGGAAAAAAATTGGAGCACTGTATGTTAGTGTAATAACTTGGTAAAAAGATGTTAAATATGGAGTGAAAAATACAGTTAGTGTCTCTAGTTAAAGAGCATTAGAGTGAGAAGAAAAAAAATTGGGGATTTTTAAAATGCAGTGCAGTGGCAGGTTTCAGGCATTTTGGAAATGGTACTGGGATAGGCTGGTATTAATTATTAATTAGCTGACACTATTTCAAAGAAAAAAGAACACAATGTTAGCAAAGGCTGAAATAAGCAAAATAAATCGATACAGAGCAAGGGCATGCTTCCATTCATTCTGAACCCAGATCTGAATACTAGAAAAAAAATCAGAGTTCTTAATGCTTACAATGACTACTAGTTGAGAGTTTGATAGTTGGAATATAATGACAATGTCAACATTCATTACTAATGAATGTAATACTTGCGAAGAAACATCAATTTGCTTTGTTTCCAAACTACCAGAGTGTAGAGAGTTGCAGTGCTACTCTTATCCAAAAACATTAACTTACCCATTCTCCATCTGCTTAATCCACTTTGGGGTCAAGCGAGCTCATTCTCGTGCAGCATACACACTTCTAGGTGCACATCTCACAACCCGATATAAAAGCACTACCGGGGAAAACTCTGGAGGAATGACAGTTCACATATCCCACATCTTTCAAAATTGGTATGAAACCACAGCACCTGGTGAAAATCCACAAACTCTCATACAGAAGGCAACCCAGCACAGAGCCAAACTGAAGAACTAATCACTTTGAGGAAGTGTCTCAAACGTGCTAAAAACACTGCGCTGACAAATTTAACTGCTTTGTCATAACCAAACTTCAAATTTGTCAAAACATTCTTCTTGTACAAAGAAAAAAAAAAAGAGATACAAAAATTAATACTGACAGTTTACATTAAGGACAAAAAAGTTAAATTAAATGAAAAAAAAAAAAATCACACTGTAGGGGATTAGTTTTTCTTCTATATTTAGTGGCAAAAATGTGGAGTCCACATCTAAGCAAACTGCCACAAATAGTCACTAAATTCTTGATGACTAAACTGCCCTCTTATGACTGACCCAGGCCTACTATTCGCAAAGACAGAATTCATCTTCCCCAATGCAACACTATTCAGAATTGTGTATGCTCTCTCACCAATACCACATGTACAGCATAAACAGACAATAGCTACTTAGTTGGACAGCAGGGCAACATAAACTTAACAAAAACTCATGCAGAAGGCAACCTAGTACAGAGCCAAACTGAAGAACCAATCACTTTGAGGACGTGTCTCTAAAGTGCTGAAACGCTGTGCTGACAAATTTTAACTGCTTTGTCATAAGCAAACTTTAAATTTGTCGTATGTTCTTCTTGTACAAAGAAAAAGAGATATAAAAAGTTCAAGACTTGGCAGGGCTGGTTATTTTCATGATTGACAGACCTTGATACTTTGCCAGAGATGGCTTGCGTCTGTCACCTCTGGGCTTCTGGATACTGGCCAAGGCTCTTGCCACCCCTGTAGTGCCTTTTTAGGAGGTGTTCCAAAGGCCAAATTACCACCTTAACAGCTATAAACAAATGCAGTCTGAGAGTCATGCTGTTCAGTGCTACAAATCCACATCTCAAAATGCACTCGCTCAAAGTACTCCTTAAAATGGAGAACAGCGACACTTGTGCTGTAACAGAAACCTGGATCAAGGCAGCAGAAAGCACCCATGCACTGCCAGGCTGTAACTCACTTTTGGCCCCAGAATTTGGACCGAAGCTCCAAAGGCAGTGGTGGTTCCATATTCATAAAGAATGCGGGCACCTTCAGATTGGTAGCTCAACAGTAACGCATCTGAGATGCTTGAGGTGCAGCTGACATTGGGTAAGACAGCGATTCAGGTCGTAGCCTGCTGTAGGTCCCCAACCATGTCCCAAGACTCACACTCCACGTTCCTAACCACCCTGGAGAATATTGGGGTCCAACTGAACACACACATACTGGGCGACTTCAGCTACCCCGCCATTAACTGAACTACTAGTGTACCAATACACTTGCCCAGCATTTCCTGGAATTCATTAATTCAAATTCCCTGGACCAGCTTGTTCGTACCCCCACTAGAGGTAGCCGCATCCTTGACCTGGTCATTACTGACATGGGCGACCGTTGCTCTACACCAGTAGTCAACTCATCCCTGGTTAGATCTGACCACAAACTAATCACTTGGAAATCCACATCCTCCCCCCGCAAAGGTAACCACCATGAAAAACTTCTCCAAAGGTAACTTTGGGCTCCTAAAAACAGAGGTGGTTAACTTCACGTCATCCTTGCAAATGGAGAGTAGTTTCATGACCTCCAAATTGTACACCAGTGCACTGTACGAACACGTACACAAATGCATGGATCTCGCCATACCCGATAGAACCAAGGTGCTCTCCTCCAAAGAAAGGAAGCCAGTCTGGTGGTCCCCTGCCATAAACAAACTCTACAATAGGAGGAGGAAACTGATGCGTAATAAGGTGAAGTCCCAAGACTGGAAAAACTCCTTTATCAGCCTCGACAAAGTTGAGATCCCTCCTCAAATCTTCTAAAGCTAGCTATGAAAACAGAATTGCAGCAGATAGTGAAGACAGCCACAAGGCCTTCTCTAGTTATGTAGAGAGTCTCCACTGCAATACCCAGATTTGCTCTGAGCTACTACACAATGGTACCTCCTATACCGAGCCAGCAGGTATTGCCAGTACACTGGCCGACAAATTCAGTGCCAGCTTTAATTCCCCCCACCAAAGGACCAATCACAATACCAGTAGATCGCCAGGCACCCAGTATTACTGCTTCACATGTTAAAACAGCACTGTCCAAGGCCAGTAATATAGCTTCTGTGGGACCTGACAATATCCCTGGCTGTGTTCTACATGAACTAGAGTGAACTGGCACCTCACCTGTGTGGCTCTGTTAAATCACAGCCTCAGCTCAGGCTTTGTCCCTACTGAAGGGTGCACTGCTACAGTCATCCCTCTCCACAAAGGAGGAGCGACTACAGACCCTGGGAACTATCGCCCCCATTAGCCTGACGAGTTTGATATGCAAAGCTATGGAACGCATCATCATGGACCTAATTAACAAGGATGTAAGGAATCTCCAGACTCTGGATCCTACACAGTTTGGTTTTGTGAAGAGTAAATTATGCCTGCTCAACTTGGTTGACTTCTCACTTCTTGGAGTCAGTCACCAGACTTGTGGCTGAAAGCAAGGTTGTTCATACAGCCTACCTTGATTTCTCTAAGGCCTTTGATACCATTCCTCACTCAAGAAGCATAGAAAAACTCACTAAGCTGGGCATCAGCCCTTGTATCACTAGGTGGGTTGCAAACTGGCTCTCAGAACCCACAGTGTGAAAGTAGCAGACACCAAGTCAGACTGCCGAGCAGTCACGAGTGGAGTCCCACAGGGTTCAGTCCTGGGTCCGCTCCTGTTTGGTATCTATTTCTCTGAAGTTCAAGCCAACACAAAGGCACTCTGGCTGACAAAGTTTGCAGACGATTGCAAGTTGGGAGCTATTGACTCCCCAAGTGATGATGATATCCTACAAAAAGGCCTCACTGAGACCAACGACTGGTGTCAGAACCCTGGCCTTAAGCTCAATGCCGAATAATGTTGTCATCTCCTTTGGGAAAACCTGGTTCCCATGAATTACCACATCAATGATAGTCCACTGAACACAGAAGGCATTATAAGAGATCTGGGAAGACAGGTTGACGGCAACCTCTCTTTTGACCACCACATTGCCACTGTGGTCAGAAAGTCCTATGTGGCACATTAGTAAGGGTTTTGCATCCAGGAAGAAAGTGGTTGTCTCCCTTTACTCTCTCTCATTAGGCCAGTCATAGAGTACAATGCCCCATTTGGCATGTACTTCACTAGAGACACCTGCAACAACTGGAGAGGCTGGAAAAGCACCTCCCAAAGAGGATCCTAGGCCTTGTCCTTTATGGACAGACTCGAAACAAAAACTCCCAACTGTCGTCTCTCATATCGCCTACTTAGAGGCGATCTCTGCTTGACTTACAAATTAGTGCCTGACCCAGCTCTTTTAGAAATGCTACATCTAAAGAAATCCCAATCCCTCCGCACCACACACTCCAGAAACTTCAGCCTCCTTACCACAATTAACAGAACATGCTGGAGGGACAGGTTCATAACCCAGAGACTGCCCATGCTATGGAATAGACTTCCCATACATGTCAAGCAGAGCACCTCACTGGCCTTGTTCAAGAGACATCTCGATGAGTGGATGGGAAGTATAAAATTCACCCTGGGGATTACTCCAGTGGCTCTACTCAGAGGCACTGGGAACTAAGGTCAGGGTGGCACGATGCCAGGGTAATCCTATGGGCTAGGCTTGTAAAGGCTTCAGGGCCGTTAGCCTAGTATACACCTATGAACCTGTAAATCAAACCATTTTGCCTGTATTCGTTCCAAAATGCTGTTAAAGGAGAATGTGTTGCACTACACTTATTCATTGTATTCTCTAGATCTAAGCTGGGACATGGAGTTTCCAAGGTCAATCTTTCAAGGTGGCTATCTCCCAAAAAAAGCTAAAGCTCAAGCTCATTCTTCAAGAGCTGTGGCAACTTCAGCAGTTTTTAAACATCACTTTCCATTTGAGATTTGTGCTACATGGTCTGCAGTGCACCTGGGAGATCATGTAGCTATGTATTCTGTCTCAGAGGTTGGATCAGGCTAAAATGGACAACATCGAAGAAGAAAATTATGTACTTTGCACAAGGATAGATCTGGGTTGTCCTGCATTCATCTGGTTCAACATCTCTTCCATCATCCCCCTTCCAAACGATCATCGAAAACTCCCAGAAGAATGAGTTGACACCTATGGGAGTCTCTCTCACCTCAGCAGGGTTAATAGCAGCTTGGGGCTTATGTTCGGCCATTGAATGGGCTAACCAAAGAACGGCTGAACATCGAACAGTAAGCATAGAAATTTCACTCACCGATCTTTCATTTTTGATAGGGAAGTGTTGGGACATGTCCCAACACTTCCCTATCTCACACATGCAAGTGTTTTAAACCCTCCAAGGTGGTAGGCTTTGCCCCCCCCCCCCCACACACACACCCACTTTCTATACGTACCATCTCTAAGACAGCACTGCAGTAGAGAAAAGGGATTTAAAACACTTCCATGTACGAGACGGGAAGTGTTAAGTAGTGACTTACATTGTCAATAAAATTAAAGTTTGCATACAGATGCTTATTCATCAGCCGTTCCATGGTTAGCCCATTCAGTGTCTGACAATAGACCTGTGTCTTATCTGACTGCTATTCTTGTCCTTTCATTTCCATTGAGTTAATGTCTGTATATTTTTACTAATTTAAGTATATTCTTACATGGGGCAAACTCGATCGGAAGTACTTGGAGATTGTTGAGGGAATTATCGGTAGGGGCGAAGTCAGAGGTTTGAATTTGCCAAGGCTGGAGTCCCCCAAAGGTTGAACAGACAAAAATTGTACAATATGGATCTGTCATTATGGTAAGTACATAACTCTTGCTTTTCCAGTATAGTTAACATTGATTAGTTGCTATGCATCTGGGTCATTTACCTGAATTTCTTTCCTTTCTTGTGACTGGTTAAAAAATTTGCAGGTGCCAGTAAGACCCACACTGCTTGCCACTAAACCTGACATGGGTAGTCTTTTATGCTATAGTGCTCACTTAAAATGAATAATAGAAATCCGCTAGTAATGCATTTAACCATTCTGTATACCTTTCTATTAGAATTAGCATTTTTCTTACAGGTGCTTGTATTTTTACTGATAGAACACCGTATTATTTCTTTTAATTACCCATGTGTAAATCAGTTTCCCTTTTCAAGTCCATTTTTGGTATAAATTTCTTGACTTGTATGTGTGGTATTACTTTGATCACCCTAGTTCCATAAATGTGTCCTGCTAACCATGTAAGCTGGGTGAAGATGTTCATCGTGTTACCCTGCTGCAGTCATCACACTTGGGTTATCCTGTTGTCAGGCGGTCCCGCAGTCGGTTTGAATTCCAAAGTTTTGGTCCGGCGTCGGTTGCTGTCGCTTCTTCCCTGACGTCAGTGCGCCAGGGGTATATAGGAGGCATCCGACGGCATTTTCTTCAGTCTTTCTTGCCGCGCGGTGCCCGAAGCAGAAGCAGTTTGCAAGTGCCGGTCGGCCGACTCCTGAGATTTTCGAAGTCGAATTTCAAATCCGAAGTCTTCAATAAAGCTAAGTACCCCGTTGGGGAAACTTTTCTTGCCTCAGACCGATGTCAGAAAAAGTTAACAATTGTATTTCTTGTGGGAAGCAAATACCTCATAAGGATTTTCATTCTTATTGTATACCTTGCCTAGGCCCAGACCACGACGTCACTGGTTGTCGGTTTTGTGCTAGGTTCAATAAGCGAACTATAAAGCAACGCTTTGATTTCGCATGACACTACTTTGGTAGGAAATTTAATTACACTATGCCGTCGGAGCAACCGACTACCGGCGTGCACAAAAAATGCAAAGATAAGGACAGGCAGCCTAGATCCAAGCCAGACTCTGAGACCTCGGCCGGGCCGGTCGCCGGTTCACCGGTTTTCAGTGAGGTGCCTACGCAGCCCCTGGCTACCGCAGAATTGGAACCCCAGATCACTTCAGATTCTCTGGCGGAGAGTTCTAGGCCAATGCAGCCATTTTCTTTAGGCCCTACCGACGACACTGCAGAAGAAGCCAGTGCTGCAGAAACACCTTCAGTTTCTGAAGGTGTCTTCAGACAGACTACTCTCACCATTAAGTCTTATGCTAAGCTTAAATCTCCTCTAAAGCCAAAAAAGACTGCACTTCAGTCTCCAATTCAAGGCCCCATGCCTAAGAAACAGATATTTAAAATGGCTGAAGATTTGATTTCTTTATTCAGGGGTTCCCAAACCCCACCCGACAAAAGGCCTAGACAAGAGGAGGATTATGCCTCCTCTGATCAAGTGTCTATTTCCTCAGGCTCCTCTGAGGAACAAGATTACTCCTTTCCCCCTTATGAAGAGTCTGATGCTGAGGATTCCATTCCCTCAGCTTCTCCCCCTGAAGACTATTCCTTTGGGGAAACCTTACATACCATGAGGGGGCATTTCCACTGGGAAGGTCAGGACTACTCTGACTCTAAGAAAAGGCTCAGAGAGTTTCTTTTACTCCCCCAGCACAGACCACTTGCTTTCCCCCAGTTTTAGACATTGTGGATGATGTTTACTTAGAATCTAGTCTAAATCCAGATTCTCTGCCTCCTGCTCCAGCCAAGCCAAATAGATACTATAGAGTGCCTGACTCACACAAATTCCTTTATAAAAGCCCTGTTGCTGACCCAGAGACTGTCTCTCAGGGTCCCAAAGGGGCTAAGGCTTCCATGGCTAAAAATCCTGTACCCTCTGAAAGGGACTCCAGAGCACTAGACAGGTGGGGGAAGAAGGTTTACACCTCAGCCACTCCAGCTATGAGAGCACTAAATTGTCACATGCTTAAATACCTGCAATTCATAATGTCTCAAATAAAACAAAAGATGAGCACACACCCCCTCAGCAGTCAGAATTGAAGGAAATGCAGGATCTGTTGCATGCAGCTGAACAGGTGGGCAAACATGCTTTACAATGTGGATTTGATTCCTTGGAAGCTTCCTGTAGAGCAGCTGTTACTGGGTCTGTTATACGTAGGCATGCTTGGTTAAAGGAACAAACTCTGCCTAATGTTAAAGCAAAGTTACTAGATGCACCCTTAGAGCAAGATGTCCTATTTGGGGTTAAATCAGAAGAAGTCTTAAAGAAAATGGAGGATAAGGCAAAATCTATGCAGACGGTCAAAGATTTCTTACAGGTTCAGCCCCCACGCTTCAGCAGAAATTGGCCAACAAAAAATTGTTTTTTTCCAGCTACTGATGGACCACAGAGGGGTAAATACAGATGCCCAAGGGGCAGAGGACAAGCACAAACCCATTACAAACCTTGACAATGGGGCACTGCAACACAGAAGGGAGGAGAAGACCGGTCCCAAACTACTAGAAGGCAAACACAATGACTTAAACCTCAAATCGCCAAGCAAAACTCTCTTGGCAGCTCCCTTGGGAGGAAAATTAGCACTTTTTTCAGACAACTGGCGCATCATCACAAAGGACAAATGGTTCCTAGACATTATCTCACAAGGATACAAATTCCATTTCCACACCTTGCCAACGATAAAAAGAATGCCAAACCTGCCACAAAATCAATGGGCAGAGGCACAAAAACAAATTACAGCTCTCATGGACATGAGAGCCATTCAACTGGTACCTACACGGGAGCAAGGCCAAGGATTTTACTCATGGCTCTTTCTAGTCCCCAGAAAGGACAATGCTTGGAGACCCATTCTGGACCTTTCAATTCTAAACCCCTTCTTACAAGTACCCAAATTCAAGATGCTAACACTACAGCAGCTTCTTCCCATGTTGGGCAAGGAGGCATGGCTGGTAACGTTGGACCTCAAGGAGGCATACCTGCATGTCCCTTTCAGACAAAGAAACAAAAAATTGGTCCTTTCTAGCTACTGACAGACCACAGAGGGGTAAATACAGACGCCCAAGAGGCAGAGGACAACCACAAGCCCAGTACAAACCTTGCCAATGGGGCACTACAACACAGAAGGGAGGAGAAGACTGGTCCCAATCTACCAGAAGGCAAACTCAATGATTTGCATCTCATCCGGCCAAGCAACTCTCTCTTGGCAGCCCCCTTGGGAGGAAAACTCGCACTTTTTTCAGACAACTGGAACATTGTCACAAAGGACAAATGGGTACTAGACATAATTTTATGAGGATACAGATTCCATTTTCACACCTTGCCAATGAAAAGAGGAATGCCTAGCCTGCCACAGAATCAATGGGCAGAGGCACAAAAGCAAATTACAGCTCTCATGGACATGAGCCATTCAACTGGTACCTACTCGAGAGCAAGGTCAAGGATTTTACTCGAGACTCTTTCTAGTTCCCAGAAAGAACAATGCCTGGAGACCTATTCTGGACCTTTCAATTTTAAACACATTCCTACAAGTACCCAAATTCAAGATGCTAACACTGCAGCAGCTTCTTCCCATGTTGGGCAAGAAAGCATGGCTAGTAACGTTGGACCTCAAGGAGGCATACCTGCATGTCCCTATCAGACAAATTGCAGAAGATACCTCCGTTTCATTGCAGGTTCAGCCCATTACCAATTCTCTGCACTGCCCTTTGGCTTATCCACTGCACCCAGGGTCTTGACAAAATGCTTGGCACCAGTAATTGCATACTGCAGACAAAGAGGAATTCAAATATACCCTTACCTGGACTGCCTCATCCAAGCAGAAAGCAAGGACATTCTCTTACAACATCTGGCTTTGGTAAAACACCTAAGTTGCCTAGGGTACACAGTAAACGAAAAGAAATCAAAACTAGTACCCTCACAAAATATGACATTCCTGGGTGCCAGCTTGAATACAACGGCCCAGATGGCTTATCTGACGCCAGACAAACTACAACTGACTCAATACTTCAAAACAATGGCAACAAAGACCCAACTCCCTGCAGGAAAAATTCTGCAGGCCTTGGGCTTCATGGCATCTTGCATACTGCTAATACCATTTGCAAAACTGCATATGAGGAAATTACAATGGTACCTAAAAAGCGTATGGACTCAACACAGCCACAGCTTGGACACAATGATATCTCTCATTCCCTGCCTTCAACAAGAGTTTCTGTGGTCGTTACAGGCATGTCACCTCAACAAGGGTCAGCCTTTCACCTTACCCCCAGCCAGGCAAACTGACAACAGATGCATCAGACTATGCCTGGGGGGCACACATGGCAGGCCGGTGCGTTCAAGGTATATGGACTGCAAATCAAAGGAATCTGCACATCAATCAAAAAGAAATGCTAGCTGTACAGAATGCCTTGACAGCCTTCAAGGACCTCTTACATCCAGGACAGCTTACAATAAGGACGGACAGCACCACTGTAATGTGGTACATAAACAAGGGGGTACACACTCCTACCCTCTATGCAGGCAAGCTATGACCTTGTGGAACACAGCACTGGCTTACCAAGTTCAACTACAAGCTCAATTCCTGCCAGGAAAAAAGAACACATTGGCAGATGACCTAAGCAGAAACATCATGGATCCCCACGAGTGGAAACTGGATCCACAAGTATTTGCAATGATAACTCCAAAATGGGGGCACCCAGACATAGACCTGTTTGCCAGTCCTCAGAACTATCAACTAACAAAATTTTGTACAAGGACACTTCACCATCAAGCTTGGAAAGTGGACGCACTCTCATTCAATTGGAAAAACCTGACAGTATATGCCTTCCCTCCATTGCCCCTTCTCACAAAGGTGCTGCTGAAAGGATGGAGAGACCCAGAATGATACCCATTGCCCCAGACTGGCCACGCCAGCACTGGTACCCACTATTAAGGAATATGACCCAGGGCCCACCATGGATTTTACCACAAATTACTCATCTGCTCACACAGCAAGACAATCAGATTCTACACAGCCAGCTGAAAACCTTAAATTTGGCTGCATGGCAAATCACCTAAGCAACCAGCCAGCTCCTCTTTCTCAAGCTGTTATGGATGTTATTCTGGAAGCCAGGAGGCCCAGCACCAGGAAGGCCTACTCAGACAAATGGAAAAGGTTTTGTGCCTGGAACCAAGCTAAAGGCCAAAATACCCTTCAGCCAGACATACCTCAGATTCCTCAGTATTTAACTGAGATGTTACACAAAGGACTTTCTTTTTCATCTATTAAAATCCACGCCTCTGTTATTTTAGCTCACTACAATACTGATCCTCCCTTATTTTCACATCCGCTTCTAAGGCAGTTTCTCAGAGGGGCCAAACACATAAGGCCCCCCAGGAGAGCACCTACACCAACCTGGGACCTCAGTTTTGTTCTGGAAAAACATACGCTACCTCCTTTTGAACCAGCTTTCTCAGCTGACTTAAAGTTTATATCATGGAAGACTGCCCTGCTGCTAGCAATAACTTCAGCCAGAAGAGTCTCGGAGCTTCAGGCACTAATGGCAGTAGAGCCTTTCCTCACTTTTCATCAAGACAGAGTTTCTCTACGAACTAACACCTCCTTTATGTCTAAGGTGGTATCCAGTGTGGCTCTAAATCAAACCATCCATTTACCCACCTTCTTTCCAAATCCACAGAACAAAGGAGAAAGACTCCTGCACTCCTTGGACATTCACAGGCAACTACGTTACTACTTGGATAAAACTAAGGTTTTCAGAAAATCTGACCAGCTCTTTGTATCCTATGCTACAGCTTCACAAGGAAAGGCCATCTCAAAACAGACCATTTCCAAATGGATAGGACATTGCATTGATTTTTGCTACACCCACCATGGAAAACCAGTTCCTGCTAGCATAAGGCCCCACTCTACCAGGACAGCAGCTACATCTACAGCCTTCCTCAGGGGGGTGCCAACCAAGCATATTTTGGAAGCTGCAACTTGGAGTTCAGTACACACCTTCACCAAACACTATCACTTACCACTTTACTCTAAGACCAGAGCTGGCTTCGCCACTGCAGTTTTGCAGGGCCTTCTAGCCTCCTCTAACCCTGTTTGACTCCACCTCCCATCCTTAGCTTTGGGATTCTACCCGTGTGTGATGACTGCAGCAGGGTAACACGATGAACATAGTAGTTTTGTACTTACCATAAATGTAGATGTTCGAGTGTATACCCTGCTGCAGTCCAGGTTACCCTCCTTCCATCCCCTCTGACCCTCCCTCCATCCCCTCTGACCTAACTAAAACCTTTCAATACCTTAAAATCTGATACTACCTTGTGGTGTATTTGCTTATAGCTGGAGGGATGTTTTGTTTGTGCTAAACTTTTATTATTGGTACTATCTACTGACCACCATTTTGGGGGGGGCACCTGACATCTGGGGCAAGAAAAACTGAAGAAAATGGCGTCGGATGCCTCCTATATACCCCTGGCACACTGACGTCAGGGAAGAAGCGACAGCAACTGACGCCGGACCAAGACGTTGGAATTCAGGCCGACTGCGGGACCGCCTGACGACAGGATAACCCAAGTGTGATGACTGCAGCAGGGTATACACTCTAACATCTACATTTATGGTAGGTACAAAACTGTACTTTTAATCTGCAACAAAGTAGTACATGGTCATTGTTAGAAAGTAGAAGGTTTTCACAGAATTCCAAAGCACTGAAGAGTTAAAAAAAAAAAAAAAAAAAAAGTGATAAACCTGCTGTAGTAAGCCTGTTGACATGTTGCTGCAAGTCCCAAAACAAAGAAATGCATCACACATGTATCCCCTTCTTTCTAAAGGGAAAAAATCAGTTAACATTTTGCTGCAAAGATTCAGTAGTCCGCACCAGAATTTAAGTCCAAATGTGTAATCCATTTTTCTTAGTACGGCCGTTTGCCAGCTGCTTTCGTGGTAGCTGACACTGGATGCTATGAGATCTCCTTCAGTTGAATGAGTTTTTTTTTTCATCTTTTCCACTGCTTCAGTAGCCTAATGATTATGTTGACCAAGATGCAACAGGCCAGCTTCCAAAAACTCAGCTACCTCTGAATATGCAGATCTCGAGTGCTTAAGGCTCATTAATATGTTATATTTTGGTTCAGTATCTGCAGAATGAGTATCTGTGCGAGTTGCAAGCTCTTTTGGTGAGTAAAATGTCTGGTTTGCTTTAGGGATAGGGCATCGGTAAGAAGTCCCTCATACATGCTGTAGGTGGATTGCAGGCCATTAGTCTCTAGTGTTATCTTCTAACCCTCAGAACCATGAGGAAAAGGTGTCATACTCTGTGCATAGGCAGCTCAGGTACTATCTTGATGGAACCAAGTCCTTTAAAAGTCAGTCAATTCTTATGTTAGTCCAAAAAAGGGTTCTCTTGGGCAAACATACAACCTGATGTTAATCTTCTTTCCATTTATCACAGATGCAGTCACCCTTTTTACCAAGCTTGCGCCAGCCAAAAAACTCTTGACCCAAGTCTTTACCCAGAATGCCCTTCTCCCAGTTAACTCCGATCTCGTTTGCCACGTAGCCGTAAAGCCGCATTTCAGCCGTGCTCTCAGCTAAGTGAAACCTTTTTGATATTTGTATAAAAAGTTTTGGATAGCTTCATATGTTAAGCATTTTGCTTTTCTAGGGTCTCTTCTGTCTGACCTTATTTTTTCCACTCTAACTGTAGTTACAGTTATACTGTTGAAGTACCATTGTTGATACGGCCTTCCTCCCTTACCCTTGTGGTATTCCTTCAAATACCATAGTTGGTATCGTTTAATCTATTAGCCATCTTTTATTCAGGTGTTTCGTTTCTCTATCATACCAGTGTATTGTTATATTTGTTGACTTTGATTATAGTTGGATCATACAGTTGGCCTGTGGTGTTTTTTTTTCTCTCTCAAGATGTTGGATAAGAAGGGTATTTCAGGTTTTAAGCATTGTACTTCATGTAAGGGCAAGTTACCTAACCGTGATTTTCATGATGACTGTGTATACTGTTTGGGAGTGTCCCACCTTTCGTTGCAACCTCCATGTGACATTTGTCAGAGTTTCAGTCAGTGACTCGAGCGCAAAAATAAATTAATTCTGAAAGGGTTACTCAAGTCTCCTCTTAGAGACCATTTCTGCGATGGAGGTTTCATCCCCACCTTCTAAGGACAGAGATCCCACTCTGTCCTTTCTTCACCATCGAGTGATCAGAGCAAGCCTGGGAAATCAAAGGTCAAAGTTATCTTCGGAACACAAGTCAGCCCCCTCTGCTCCAACCATCTTAAAACCATTAATACAGGTGCCAGTTTCGGCACCGGTCCTGCCTCCGGCACCGATTATAGACCTTACTACACCTGTTTCAACTTCGGCACCTGTGGCCACTTCGGCTCAGGCACACCTTTGACTACGTCCTTAGTTTCCATTTTGTAACTGACCGTTTCAGCTCCAAGTGCCACTTCGGCACTGAGCATTGTACCAACCTCACTGGATTTGACCCCCTTACTTCTGCTCTGGAAACTAGAGACTTGGGTCCGTGGTTCAAGGTTCTGCCGACACCGGATACTCCCCCTCCATAAATCCATTTCTGGGCCCAGTCTATAGCCCCTTCATCAAATGTCCTGACTCGCTGTCCGGAGTATCCGCTAGATCCACCAGGAGCCTTTCTGAACACGACGTGGTGCGTCTTGTGGACCAGCTGTTAGCCAGGGGATTCCCTCACTTTCTAAGACTCATCCACCTGCAGGATTTGGGTTGCCTTATCCATGGACTCCATCTTACACTCCAACAATCTCTGTTCCGATGCCTTCTGCTCCGACATCTTTATTGGAACCCATCACCTCGGCACCTACGGTGCCGCTCACGCTGGCTTCATGTTTGTCCCTTTGGTCTTCAGTTCCTGCTGAACCGGTCCTTCCCCGATCTGGGGATTGGGGGACGAGTGCATCGTCCCGGGGTACGGAGCCACCTCTCTCCTCTGTTCCATCCTCTGTGCCGATGGCAGTGTCCATGCCGATCCTGCTTGAGGGTCCATCCGTGAGGGGGCGGGTTCATCGGAGCGGGGTGTGACCCCGGTTCTGAGATTTTCTTTCTCTGTTATGGGCTCCAGTCCCTCTTCGGGCGGGCCTGCCTTCCACGCAATGGAAAGGGCTCTTGCTTCTGGCAGCACTCCAATGTCGGAACCCCAGTTTTCACCCCCTGAGCTATAGCTGTCTCAGACCAGCCCCCCCCCCCCAGGACACCGGGCAGAGAAGCCGCAGGATAGCAGCTCTTCCGAGTCGTCCTCAGACCTCCTGTGAGGAGCCACCGTGAAAGAAGACTTGCAGGAGGAAGCACATGGACTCCCCTGAGGAGTCCTTAACGGAAGCCACAGGTTGTGATGGTGAAGGGTCCCCACGGTCACCACCTGATGTCTCCTTCAGAGACATCCTGGAAATGTTAAAGCAGAGAGGTGACTGGAAGCCCTCCAACCCTTCGTCTGAGGAGTCTGTGTTCCTGCAGGCTTTTCGCTCCCGGCCTTCTACCTCTTAGGTGACCCTGCCTGCCAACGAGCTCATCCAGCTTGTTATGCAGTGTGCTTGGAAGAACCCTGATTCCATTGAGGCGATCCCTTGGAGACTAGACAAAATTTTTTCCCCTGCCGAGGAGAACCCGCATTGGTCCAAAGGGTTACCAGTTGATGCTATGGGGTGGTGGCCACAAAAAAGGACTTGGCTGAGTAAAGTCCCACTGTCCACCCACCCAACAGGGAGTCCCGGGCAGTGGACAGACTTGGGAAGTGTGTTTTCGCATCAGGGACCTTTGCCATACGGTCCCTGAATTATTTGGCACATTTTGCGAGGCTCCAGAGGACTTGATCTCCGAACTCTCTGGGACGCTCGCAGGACAGTTGTCTGAGGTCCGGGAGAAAGTGGCCTTGCAGCTTGCAACCCTGGAATCAATATCCAACTCGTCCATGAGGTTGCTGTCACATGCAACCGAAGCGGCGGCTAGAGCAGTGGATTTGGGCATTATGAGAAGTCATGCCTGGATGTGCATCTGTGACCTCGCGGACCCCTTCAAGTCCCCTTCAAGTCTTCCTTTCTGAATGCTCCCATGGAAGCTTCATCCCTTTTTGGCTCCAATGTGAAGGACGCGGTAGTCAGGTGTGAGCAAGACGGACCCTGTCTGCCGTAGGCCTACGGTTTTTCAACCCTCAACATACCTTCTCCATGAGTCAGAGTAGTGGAAAGATGTGGCATAAGAAATCTCGGGACCCTTCTGTGCGGCACGTGGTGGTGATACTTCAAGGCAGAGGGGGGGTAACCATTCCGGAAGACTCCCCTATAGAGACAGAGGGGGGTCCTCGTAATCAGGGCTCCAGGGATTCCTTTTCTGGATAGCCTTATCAGCGCTCCTGAGGAGCAGCCTGATTGCTTACCTCTGGAAGTAGTCGGGGGTAGTTTCTCTCTGCACCAAGCTGCCTGGCAATCCTCCACCACCAATTGTTTGGTGCAGAGCATTATCACCAGAGGTTACACCATTCCCCTTTCTTGTCAGCTAAATTTCCCAAGAAAACTTTGCGACGTTCCACCCAGTCAAAGGGAAGAAGCAGCTTTAGAGATTATAAAGCTGTCTCGAGAGGTCTCCAACCAGTCCCACCAGACCAGCACAGGTCCGGATTTTACTCTAGATTCTTTTTGGTGCCAAAAAAGACAGTGGACTGGAGCCTCTTTTTGGATCTCAGCAGCTTAAACAAGTCTTATCACCCAAACCAAATTCCAGATGGTCATGGTTCAGTCCATTCTCCCCTTTAACAGAAGGCGATTGGATGTACTCTGTAGATCTCCGGAATGCGTATTACCACATCAAGATGGACAAATGCTCCAGGAGTCTGCTATGCTTCTAGTTAGGAGCCAGCCATCAATTCTGTGCCCTGCCGTTCGGTCTCTGCAGCCCCCAGAGTGTTCACGAAATACATGACTGTGGTAACTGCTCACTTGAGACTAAAAGGATTCTGGGTGTTTACATATCTGGACTGGCTCCTTACCTCCCCCACCGAGCATCTTCTAGTAACAGCTCTATGTTATACTCTGTGGCAAAATTGTTGGGAATAACGATACATTGGGAGAAATCGAACCTTGTCCCTACACAACAAATAGTTCATTGGAGCAGTGTTCAGTGCTCAGTCCTTTCTGGTATCACTCCCAATTCCACAGACTACATCGATTGAGGCTTCAACTCCGGGTGCTACTCACAGTTTCTGCAAGGGGAAGTTCTTCAGGCCCTAGGTTCTGTGGCTGCCTCAATCCCAATAGTGTGTCTAGCAAAGCTACACATGCAGATTCTGAAATTGCTTCTTCTGTGTCAGTGGTTCCCAAACTATTACCCCCTCAGTTACCAGATTCGAATAACCAACTCCTGCAAATAGGACCTGCTTTGGTGGATGAGGCCAGACGTAGAACTTTGGAGTTGTCAATTTCAGTCTCCTCAGCCCACAGCCATTGACAATGGATGCTTCCCTGATCAGGTCGGGTGGCCATTTCCAGGGAAAGACTGTCCAAAGCACATGGTCCACCTTAGAGGCCCTCCTGCATGTCAATGTTCTGGAATTGAGAGCTGTGCTGTTAGCATTGCAGGCCTTCCATTTGGCTCTTCTTTCCGGGACAATTGCAGTTCAGTCAGACAATATGTCGGTGGTCTGGTATATCAACTAGCAAGGAGGAACCAAGTCCTGTCCCCTATGTTGAGAAGCCATGCGAATTTGGCAGTGGGCGAGTAGCTTCCAACCGCTTTCTAATAGCAACGCATATCCCGGGGATCTCCAGAGTGATTGCTGACAAGCTGAGCAGATGCATCCTCATGCCTCACGAGTGGTCCCTCAACCCTGAGGTGGCGTCAGCAATCTTCAGCCATTGGGGCCAGCCCTGCTGCGATCTTTTCATCTCCTCATCACAGTGCAGCAGCTATTTCACCCTACTTCCCCTGAAGGGGAGTCACCGAGGGACGCTCTGATCCATGATTGGCCCATGGGACTTCTTTATGCTTATCCTCCCATCCCTCTGATCCCACAGTTTCTAAAGAAAGCTCTACGGTTGAGATGTAAGTTGATCCTCATAGCCCTATTCTCGCCTCAAAAAGTTTGGTTCCCCTTCCTTCGGCCTCACTTAGTATACCTGTCATGGATTCTGGACCCTCTATCATGTCAGATTACTCACCTCCAAGGGCTGTCACCCAAATCTGTCCAGTCTCAAGCTGACAGCTTGGTTTCTCCACTTCCACTGGTAGCAAGGCAAGCTAATCTCTCCTCGCCTGTTTGAGACGTCATTCTGGCCTTTCATAAACCATCCACCAGAAGACTATACCAGGATAAATAGAAAAGATTCTCCATCTGGTCCAAGGATAACATGCCTCTACCGTACATGTACATCTAGCAGCAATTTCCACAATGGTATAGATGGCACCCCTCTTCTCTCTACGCATTTGCAAGGCCTTCCTCAAGGAGACTTCTCATATCAGGCTTCCAGTCAGCCCGTGGAACCATGGAACCTCACTCTAGTCCTTCAGTCTTTGACTAAGAAACTTTTTGAACCTGCTGCAAAGTGTGACCTAAAGTTTTTGTCTTGGAAATCCTTGATCTTGGTAGCCATCACATCTGCCAAAAGAGTCTCAGAGCTGCAGGCATTGTGTATTGAGGCCCCATCTGGTCTTTCATAAAGATAAAGTATCACTTCGGACGAATCCATCCTTTCTCCCCAAAGTAGTTTCTGAATTCTCCATAAACCAGACCATTGACCTACCAGTGTTTTCCAAATTTTGCCAATAGTGGAGAGTACTGCCTTCAGTCTTTAGATGTACATAAACGGTTGAGATTTTATCTAGACAGGACAAAACCTCTCCGTAAATCTGAACAGCTTTTCATGTCCTGTTCTGGGCCCAGAATGGGAGAGGATGTTTCCAAGGTTACCTTACCAAAATGGCTAGGGGAACTGCATACGTTTCATCTATTCCCTCAGTAATGAACCTGTGCCAAAAATTACAACTCACTCCACTAGATCTATGACAACATCAGTAGATTTCCATTCCAGGGCTTCCATGGATGATTTCTGTGCAGCAGTTACTTGGGCTAAGCCTCATACCTTTATCAGTCATTACAAATTGGACCCGATCTCCAGAGGGAGAGCTGCCTTCGCCTCAGCGGTACTCAGGAATCTTCTTTCATAAAGGCAGCCCATGGACCTCAAGGTAGCTTGGGATTTAGTCCCATCTGCGATGAATGGAAAGCAGATTAACAGCATCGGCTAAAGAAATTAAGTCTTACCATAATGTTCTGTCTGTGTTGTTCATCTTCTTTCATTCATCACTTCCCACCCTCCTTCCCCCTCCAAAGGCTCCTGGGGGATGCTTTGGATCTAAGTGGTGCCCTAGGGTATTTGCACAGAAGTGGCCTCTGCTTTACTACTTTTCTCTAGCAAACTCGATCTGATGTAAAAGGGAGAATGGCATTCTGGGTAAAGACTTTCCTCGAGAGTTTTTTGGCTGGCACGAGCTTGGTAAAAAGGCCGGCTCTGTTCCGAGGGCTCGGAACCGAACCTTTCTGTGATGAATGAAAGATGATGAACAACACAGATGGAACATTATGGTAAGACACTGTTTTCCTAGATGTTCTTCGTGTTTCACTGTTGCAGTCATTCCATTTGGGTAATTTGCTGGCAGGTTGTCCTCAGGTGGCCTGAATAACAAAGTCTTGGGTCCTGTGTCGGTTGCGGTCTCCTCTTCCATGACGTCAGGGGTATAAAACATGCAGCCGACGCTATTTTATTCCGTCTTTCTTGCTGCGCGGTGCTTGAAGCAGAAGCAGTTCGCAAGTGCCGGTCGTCTGACTCCTGAAATTTTTGTATTAGAGTTTCAGAACCGAAGTCTTCAAATTAAAGCCAAGTACCCCGTTGGGGAAACTTTTTCTTGCTCCTTACCAATGTCAGTAAAAGTTAATAATTGCATTACTAGTGGGAAGCAAATACCTCATAAGGATTTTTATTTGTACTGTATTCCTTGCCTAGGCCGTGATCACAATGTGCTTTGCTGTCGGTTTTGTGCTAGATTTAACAAACGCACTATTAAGCGTCATATTTTTGCTTCTAAATATTTTGGTTCAAGGTTTAACTATCCTGAAATGTCGTCTGTTAGCAATCCGACTACCAGCGTTCACAAAAAACGCAAGGAAAAAGATTCAGACTGTCTAGGTCCAAAACCGATTAAGCTTCTCCTAAGCCAGTCGCCGGTACTCAGTGAGGCGCATTCGCAGTCCCTGATGCCTGTTACTTTTGAGTCACAGCCTCTACCGAGACCCATTCGGAGTCCGGTATGCCGCGAGATTCTCAGAGTATTGAACCCGCAGATGTCTCTCCCTTGGATGGGTCCGGAGCCGCTGAGCAGGCACCGGCTTCTGAGAGTGTTTTCAGGCCTCAACATTTTTATATTAAACTGACACCAGCAACAAAAACAAAGTCAAAAACAACTTTTATGTCTAAATAAACTATGCATGAGCCATGTGCTCAGGCCCTTGTGCCTAAAAAACAGATCAAAATGGCTGAGGATTTAATTACCTTGATCAGGGGTTCCCAACCCCCCCCTGCTAAGAGGTCTAGGCAAGGCACTGATTATGGATCTTCAGATCAGGTTTCCATTTCTTCTGATCAGGAATTTTCTGTTCCACCCTATGAGGATTCTGACGCAGAGGAATCCATCCCATCTGCATCTCCCCCTGAGGATTATTCTTTTGGAGAGACTTTGCATACTTTAAGGGAACATTTTCACTAGGAGAGTCAGGACTTCTCTGAATCAAAAAAGAGGCTTAGGGATTTCCTTCTTCAACATAGGCCTTTGACAATACCTCTTGTATCGGACATTGTTGATGATGTGTTCTCTGAATCAAGCATGGCCCCTGTTTCCCTGCCTCCGGCTTCTAGTAAGTCAGACAGATATTACAGGGTTCTTAACTCCTACAAATTTCTTTTCAAAATTCCTGCTGTTGATCCTGAAAGTATTTCTCGGGGTCCCAAGGGTGTTAAGGCTTCTACAGCCAAAAATCCTACCCCTTCTGATAGAGATTCCGGGGCGCTGGATAGATCAGCAATCAGGGCTTTAAACTGCCAGTTTCATATGCTTAAATATCAACAGCATGTTATGGGCTTATTGAAACAGAAAATTGTTGATTTCTGATTGTGTGGAAAATAAAAGTTACAGGATTTATTGCATTCAGCAGAACAGGTTGGAAAGCATACTTTGCAATGTGGGTTTGATTCCTTGGAGGCCTCTTGTAGGGCCACCATTACTGGATCTGTGATTAGAAGGCATGCCTTGCTCAAGGATCAAAATCTGCCTGATCATGTTAAAGCTAAATTGGTGGATGCCCCTTTGCAGTCTGATACTGTTTGGTAATAAGTCCGAAGAGGTTTTAAAGAAAATGGAAGACTAAGCTAAATCTATGCAAACCGTAAAAGATTTCTTGCAAGTGCAGCCACCCAGGTTCAGTAGGCACTGGCCTACTAAAAATGAATCCTTTCCTGTGTCCAACAGAGCCACTCAGGGCAAACCCAGGCACTCTAAAAGCTCCAGATATCAATCACAGGGTTCTTACAGGTCAAAGGGTGCCTCCACCTCCATATCTGGAGGAAACAAAGCACAACCCTACAGTAAGCAGTCTCCGTGACTTTCCAATACCATCTCCAAGCACTTATCTTTTGACAGCCCCCTTGGGGGGAAAACTAGCACTTCATGCTCAAAATTGGCAGTTAATTACCCAGGACAAGTGGGTATTAAACATAGTATCCCAGGGGTACAGATTTAATTTTCATACTTTGCCAATTCCAAACGAATGGCTGGATCTGCCACCAAACCTGTGGGCAGAGGCCTAGAAACAAGTCATGTCCCTCATGGATATGAGGGCTGTTCAACCGGTACCAGAAAAGGAAAAAGGACAAGGTTTTTATTCAAGACTTTTCCTGGTACCCAGAAAAGACAATTCATGGCGTCCAATACTGGACTTAACGATTCTGAACACATTCCTGGACAGTCCAAAATTCAAAATGCTGACTTTACAACAGCTACTGCCTATGCTAGGCAAGAATGCTTAGTTAATAACTCTCGACTTAAGTGGCATACCTGCATATCCCAATAAGTGAATCATGCAGAAGATAACTCTGCTTCAAAGCAGGTTTTTTTCATTACCAAATGTTCATCGTGTTACCCTGCTGCAGTCATCACACTTGGGTTATCCTATCGTTAGGCGGTCCCGCAGTCGGCCGGAATTCCAAAGTCTTGGTCCGGCGTCTGTTGCTGTCGCTTCTTCCCTGACGTCAGTGCGCCAGGGGTATATATATTGCAACCAACTCCATTTTCTTCAGTCTTTCTTGCCGCGTGGTGCCCGAAGCAGAAGCAGTTCGCAAGTGCCGGTCGGCCGACTCCTGAGATTTTTGAATTCGAATTTCAGACCGAAGTCTTCTATAAAGCTAAGTACCCCGTTGAGGAAACTGTTTTCTTGCCTCAGACCGATGTCAGAAAAAGTTAACAATTACATTTCTTGTGGGAAGCAAATACCTCATAAGGATTTTCATTCTTATTGCATACCTTGCCTAGGCCTAGACGACGTCACTAGTTGTCGTTTTTGTGCTAGGTTTAATAAACGTACTATTAAGATGCTTCGATATTGCACAACACTACTTCGGTAGAAAATTTAATTACAGTATGCCGTCGGAGCAAGCGACTACCGGCGTGCACAAAAAACGCAAGGATAAGGACAGACAGCCCAGGCCTAAGCTAGATTCCGAGGCCTCGGCTGGTCCGGTCTCAGGTTCTCCGGTCCTCAGTGAGGCTCCGACGCAAACCCTGACTACCGCAGATCTGGAACCCGAGACCGCTTCTGAACTTTTAGCGGAATGTACCAGGCCGACGCAACCATTTTGTTCAGGGCCTACCGACGACATTGCTGATAAAGATGTCGGTGCTGCAGAAACGCCATCAGTTTCTGAAGGCGTTTTCAGACCGACGCTCACCATTAAAATGTATCCTAAGACGAGACTCCTATTAAATCTAAAAGGACTGCACTTCAGTCCCCTGTTCAAGACCCAATGCCTAAGAAACAGATGCTCAAAATGGCTGAAGATTTGATCTCTTTAATCAGGGGTTCCCAGCCTCCTCCTGACAAGAGGAAGATTATGCATCCTCTGAACAAGTGTCCATTTCTTCAGCCTCCTCTAAAGACCAAGATTACTCCTTCTCCCCTTATGAAGATTCTGATGCTGAGGATTCCATTCCCTCAGCTTCTCCTCCTGAAGACTACTCCTTTGGGGAAACTTTACACACTATGAGGGAACATTTCCACTGGGAAGGTCAGGACTACTCTGACTCGAAGAAAAGGCTCAGAGAGTTTCTTTTACTCCCCCAGCACAGACCACTTGCCATCCCACCCGTGTTAGACATTGTGGATGATGTTTACTTAGAATCCAGTTTGAACCCAGACTCTCTACCTCCTGTTCTGGCCAAGCCTGACAGATACTGTAGAGTGCCTGATTCCCACAAATTTCTATACAAAAGTCCTGTTGCTGACCCAGGGTCCCAAAGGAGCTAAGGCTTCTATGGCTAAAAATCATGTACCCTCTGAAAGGGATTCCAGAGCGCTAGACAGGTGGGGGGAAAAAGGTTTACACCTCAGCCACTCTAGCTATGAGGGCACTAAATTGCCAATTTCACATGCTTATCAGCAATTTCTAATCTCTCAGTTAAAGCAAAAAATCACCACTCTCCCTCAACTGTCTGAATTGAAAGAAATGCAGGATCTGTTGCATGCAACTGAACAGGTGGGCAAACACATCTTACAATGTGGGTTTGATTCTCTGGAGGCCTCCTGCAGAGCAGCTGTCACTGGGTCTGTTATACGTAGGCATACTTGGTTAAAGGAACAAACTCTGCCTGATCATGTTAAAGCAAAGCTTCTAGATGCTCCCTTACAGCAGGATGTTCTTTTTGGAGTTAAAGCAGAAGTCGTCTTAAAGAAAATGGAGGATAAGGCAAATTCTATGCAGACAGTCAAAGATTTCCTACAGGTACAGCCCCCTCGCTTCAGCAGAAACTGGCCAACAAAAAATTGGTCCTTTCTAGCTACTGACAGACCACAGAGGGGTAAATACAGACGCCCAAGAGGCAGAGGACAACCACAAGCCCAGTACAAACCTTGCCAATGGGGCACTACAACACAGAAGGGAGGAGAAGACCGGTCCCAATCTACCAGAAGGCAAACTCAATGATTTGCATCTCATCCGGCCAAGCAACTCTCTCTTGGCAGCCCCCTTGGGAGGAAAACTCGCACCTTTTTCAGACAACTGGAACATTGTCACAAAGGACAAATGGGTACTAGACATAATTTTATGAGGATACAGATTCCATTTTCACACCTTGCCAATGAAAAGAGGAATGCCTAACCTGCCACAGAATCAATGGGCAGAGGCACAAAAGCAAATTACAGCTCTCATGGACATGAGCCATTCAACTGGTACCTACTCGAGAGCAAGGTCAAGGATTTTACTCAAGACTCTTTCTAGTTCCCAGAAAGAACAATGCCTGGAGACCTATTCTGGACCTTTCAATTTTAAACACATTCCTACAAGTACCCAAATTCAAGATGCTAACACTGCAGCAGCTTCTTCCCATGTTGGGCAAGGAGGCATGGCTGGTAACGTTGGACCTCAAGGAGGCATACCTGCATGTCCCTATCAGACAAAGTTTCAGAAGATACCTCCGTTTCTTTGCAGGTTCAACCCATTACCAATTCTCTGCACTGCCCTTTGGCTTATCTACTGCGCCCAGAGTCTTCACAAAATGCCTGGCACCTGTAATTGCATACTGCAGGCAAAGAGGAATTCAAATATACCCATACCTGGACTGCCTCATCCAAGCAGAAAGCAAGGACATTCTCTTACATCATCTGGCTGTTGAAAAACATCTCCTAAACTGCCTGGGGTACGCAGTAAACGAAAAGAAGTCAAAACTAGTACCCTCACAAAATATGTCATTACTGGGTGCCGGCTTGAACACAACGGCCAAGAAGGCTTATCTGACGCCATACAAGCAACTCTACAGCTGACTCAATATTTCAAACCAATGACAACAAAGACCCAATTAACTGCAAGAAAAATTCTGCAGGCTTTGGGCTTCATGGCATCTTGCATACTACTAATACCATTTGCAAAGCTGCATATGAGGAAATTACAGTGGTACCTAAAAAGCGTATGGTCTCAACACAGCCACAGCTTGGACACAATGATATCTCTCATTCCCTGCCTACAACAGGAGTTTCTATGGTGGTCACAGGCATGTCACCTCAACAAGGGTCAGCCGTTCACCTTGCCCCCAGCCAGACAATCACAACAGATGCATCAGACTACGCCTGGGGGGCACACATGGCAGGACAGTGCGTTCAAGGCATATGGACTGCAGATCAAAGGAATCTGCACATCAATCAAAAAGAAATGCTAGCTGTACAGAAAGCTCTGACAGCCTTCAAGAATCTATTACATCCAGGACAACTTACAATAAAGACGGACAACACCACAGTAATATGTGGTACATAAACAAGGGGGTACTCACTCGTACCCTCTATGCAGGCAAGCAGTGATCTTATGGAACACACCTCTGGCTTACCAAGTTCAGTTACAAGCTCAATTCCTGCCAGGAAAGAACACATTTGGCAGACGACCTCAGCAGAAACATCATGGATCCCCACAAGTGGAAACTACATCCACAAATATTTACAATGATAACTCAGAAATGGGGCCTTCCAGACATAGACCTGTTTGCCAGTCCTCAAAACTATCAAAATAACAAAATTTTGTACAAGGACACTTCACCATCAAGCTTGGAAAGTAGACGCACTCTTTCAGTTGGAAAAACCTGACAGCATATGCCTTCCCTCCATTGCCTCTCCTCACAAAGGTGCTTCTGAAAGTCAAAAAGGAGAGACCACGACTGATTCTCATAGTCCCAGGCTGGCCACTCCAGCACTGGTACCCACTATTGAGAAATATGGCCCATGGCCCACCTTGGATCTTACCACAAATTACCCATTTGCTCACACAACAAAACAATCAGATTCTTCACAGCCAACTCAAAACCTTAAATCTGGCTGCATGGAAAATCACCTAAGCATCCAGCCAGCTCCTCTTTCCCAAGCAGTTATGGATGTTATTCTGGAAGCTAGGAGGCCAAGCACCAGGAAGGCTTATTCTGACAAATGGAAAAGGTTTTGTGCCTGGAACCAAGCTAAAGGCCAAGACACATTTCAGCCTCACATTCTACAGTACTTAACTGAGATGTTGCACAAAGGACTTTCCTTCTCCTCCATTAAAGTCCATGCTTCAGCTATTTCAGCCCACTACAACACGGATCCACCCTTATTTTCGCATCCACTTCTAAGACAGTTCCTCAGAGGGGCAAAAAACATTAGGCCCCCCAGGAGAGCACCTACACCAACATGGGACCTCAATTTTGTTCTGGAAAAACTAACGCTACCTCACTTTGAACCAGCTTTATTTGCAGATCTTCAGTTCCTATCATGGAAGACTGCCCTGCTGCTAGCAATAACTTCAGCTAGAAGTGTCTCAGAGCTGCAGGCACTAATGGCAGTGGAACCTTTCCTCATTTTTCATCAAGACAGAGTTTCTCTACGAACTAATCCTTCCTTTATGCCTAAGGTGGTTTCCAGTGTGGCTTTAAATCAAACCATCCACTTACCCACCTTCTTCCCAAATCCACAGAACAAAGGTGAGACTCATGCATTCCTACTACTTGGACAAAACTAAGGCTTTCAGAAAATCTGACCAGCTCTTTGTATCCTATGCTACAGCTTCACAAGGGAAGGCCGTTTCAAAACCAACCATGCAAAAATTTCTCATATACCCATCATACCAAATACGTTTACCAGTACCTGCTCACCCCACTCTACCAGGGCAATCCACCAGACTACCCGTCAAGATTTTCCAGGGTCTCCAACCAATTTGGAGATTTTGGAACCTGCAACTCCAGTTAAGTACACACCTTTACCAACCACTTACCACTTTACTCTTTACCACTTTACCACAGGACACTGCACACCTGTGCATCTTATTCTGTCTTTACCCTCTCCAACCCTCTGATTTCCTCCACCATCCCTAGCTTTGGAGTTCAACCCAAGGTGGTGTATGCATGGTGTAACGATCAACATATGTACAGTTTGTACCTACCAATGTAATACATTTTTATGTTTTTTACCTCCCTCCGCACCCTCCCCTCTGAACTAACTGGCTAAAATCTCTAAAAATCTCTACAATTTTGTCCTGATTTATTTATTTATAGCTGATTTTTTGTTGTTTGGGCATTAAAATTTACTCAATACTATACTAACACCACCTTTGGGGGGCACCTGACATCTGGGGCAAGAAAACTGAAGAAAATGGCATCGTGCAATATATATATCTCCCTGGCGACTGATGAGAAGCTAGACAGCAACCTATTAATCGACCAAGACTTTGAATTCAAGCCGATCATGATCAGCGATAGACCAGAGTGATGTCAAGTGTGAGTGTGATGACAGGGTGTACACTCGAACATCTACATTACATTTAGGGTACAAAACTGTACTTTCTCTCTGCACTGGCTTATCTACTGCGCCCAGGGTCTTTACAAAGTGCCTGGCACCAGTAATTGCATTCTGCAGACAAAGAAACATTCAGATTTATCCTTATCTGAACGATGGTCTCATTCAAGCAGAGGACAAGGACTCTCTTCTTCAACATCTGGCGTTTGTAAAAAGGCTTCTGGCATGCCTATGGTACACCATAAATGAAAAGAAATCACAACTGGTACCCTCTCAAATAATTACATTCCTGGGTGCAAGCTTAAATACAACTGCCCAGATCTCACATCAGACAAAGGCAACTGACAACATACTTCAAACTAATGGCAACAAAAACCCAGTTATCTGCAAGATAAATTCTGCAGTCTTTGGGATTCATGGCATTTTGCATTCTACTAATTCCATATGCGAGACTGCACATGAGGAAACTTCAGTGGTACCTAAAAAGCTTATGGAGTCAACATTGTCACAGCTTGGAAACAATGATTCCTCTCATTCCCTGCCTACAACAGGAGTTTCTTTGGTGGACAGAGACATGTCACCAAAACAAGGGACGGTCATTCACTGTACCCCCTGCCACCCAAAACCTAACTACAGACGCATCAGACTATGCTTGGGGGGCCCACCTGACTGGGAGAGATGCATTCAGGGCAAATGGAGCCCAAGCCAAATGCATCTGCATATCAACCAGAAAGAAATGCTAGCTGTTCAGAATGCTCTGACAGCCTTCAAGGACTTGGACAACTACTGATAAAGATGGACAACAACACACTTATGTGGTACATAAACAAGCAGGGGGGTACACATTCCTACCTCCTTTGCAGACTAGCCGTGGCCTTGTGAAACACAGACTTGACTTACCAAATACATCTTCAAGCCCAATTCCTGCCAGGAAAGCAAAATACTCTGGCAGACCTAAGCAGAAATCTTATAGACCCGCACAAAAGGAAACTGGATCCACAAATCTTCAGCATGTTAACAGAAATGAGGGAGCCCAAACAGATCTATTTGCCTCTCCCTAAAATTATCAGTTGGACAAATTCTGCACAAGAATTCATCACAAAAAAGTATGGAAAGTGGGTGCTCTATCCTTTAGCTGGAAAAACCTATCAGTCTATGCCTTTCCCCCTCTGCCTCTACTCTCCAAGGTCTTACTAAGTCAGACAGGAAAAACCAAAAATGATCCTAATTGCTCTGCACTGGCCTCGCCAGCACTGTTACCCGCTTCTAAGGAATATGTCACACCTTCCTCCATGGTATTTGCCTCAAATACTTCATCTACTGTCTCAGCAGAACTGTCAAATTCTGCACACACTGCTCCCAGGGCTGGCCTTAGCTGAAATGGCACCCTAGGCGAAGTAGTGCTGAGGCACCTCTTAAGCCCCACCCATGCCATATTCATGATACACCCATATTTGAGCCACACCCACAGATACATCACTCCCCATGAAAGCCACACCGGGTATTTCCTTCAATTTTTTTAAATGTATGACAAAGTTTCTACTGTAATGGGTTTTGCATTATCAAGCATATTTCGAAAGTTACAAAGTCCAAAATTAATACCAGAGTTCATCTGACAAAGTAATAAGATCAAAAATCAGAACCAGCTGAGATGCACACACTTTGACTTAATGCAGTCCCAGCAGGTGCCCAAAGCTGTGCCATTATCTGGCAGGTACCACTCACCCAGGCATGTGAGGCTCTGTCCTTTTGATTACAGGACATTTATTGAAGAATGTTTTGATGGTTACGTTTCACAGCCCCCCTGCTTTGAACATAACTTTTGGTCGGTCTGTGTCAGAACTGGAATGACAAAAAAACAAAGGGAGACCCGTTTACATTTTTCTACTCACTTTGCTTGCTATTTCTTTAATCACTCATTTTTCAGCAAAACATTTATGCTTCTATTTACCTGTTTATACTTTTTGATTGTATTGTCATAATTATTTATTAAATGTAATTCATCTCTTTTTTTGAAAAGTTGCCAGTTTTAGGAGGGATTAAGAGGGACAGAGCAAAATTTGGAGTCAAAATAAGACAGTTGAGAAAGAGGTAAACTGCAACAACCACAGATTTGCAAGCAACCAAAGATGTGCAAGCAGCACTGTCATGATCACATCGCCCATTTATAACTAAACCTGGTGCGAAGACAAATGAAACATTCACAGACAACGGCTGAACAAGACACAGGTACATTCACTTAACGCAACAGAAGTAAACATTTACTCCAGATGCTATCTTCTCTAAAACCTTTGTACTACCACAACAAGTGCACAGGACTGGATAGTTTTTCCTGTCCTTACCATTCTGTACTGCTGTTTAAATCCAAAAGCACCACCAACAGAAACTAACTCCACACACAGCTGTGCCACATTTTACAGAAGACACACCTGAAATCCTACACTAAGTAGGGAGAAGTACAAACATTTGTTCTATGCCTGGTCTGCATTACTACTGAACGGTCTGACTCTGGAAGCAGTGTAACCTAATTGGGTGTTTTGATTTGCATTACACTAGCTTGCGGGGAGTAATCTCAACACTTTTTTTTCCTGAAAATAGACTCACATCTAGTGCATGGTGCACCTTTAGAAACTGGAAGCGTCAAACCCTGGCCAAACTACTACTGTAAATAAACACAAACACAAAATATTTATTTATTTATTTCCAGTTTGATGACCGGGGAGGTCCACTGGGCTCAGGGAGCCCATTTTCAGTGGAGGCCCGGGGAGATAAGCTCCACATTACATAGCTTAGATAAAAAAATGTTTGTTTACATACATTAGTTACAGGTACAATTGTGGAAAAGAAAAAGCCTTTGCAATTTCACTTCATGCAAGAGAAACAGGCATAAGATTGTGGATACGTAGTACACTTTAGTTATTTACAATATTTACATTTGTGATGGGCTAGCTTGAAGACAGAGGTAGTCAGGTGTTAAGATGGTAGATCCCAACGGCAAACTCCAAAATTAAAACAAGACAATAAAGAGGGGCTACAAAACTTTTAAAAAATGACCATGAATCAAACAAAACAATAAAAGTGATAAGCACTTTCATCCCATATAACTTGGAATGTCATCAGATCATCTCAACTGAATAGAATGGGCAGCCGCGGTGGTGCAGAGGTTAGCGTTGTCGCTTCACAGCAAGAGGTTCTCCGGTTCGATCCTCTGCTGGGGTGCCTTCTGTGTGGAGTCTGTATGTCCTCCCTGTGGCCACATGGGTTTCCCCCAGGTGCTCCGGCTTCCTCCCACATCACAGACATGCTGTAGGTGGATTGGACACTCTAAATTGGCCCTAGATGTGAGTGCCTGCATGTGTGTGCCTTCTGTGGAATGTTGGGCGCCGGCCTGGCAACTCGACACCGTAAAACTCCACTGCCACAGACAGGTGATCTGCTGTGGTGACCCTTAACCAGGAAAAGCCAAAAGAAGAAGATCTCAACTGAATATAATGTTTAAATAGTTTAAACAATCCACCACTCCATTCTGAGTCCATATATCTGCCTTTTGTTTAAAGTTGTACTCCCCATCATTCCTACATCCATAACTAACATCTAAAAAAAAAATAAGTGTATAAACTTAAACATTGTCAAAATGATAAAATTAATTAAAAAAACAATTACAAGCCACCTTCACCTACCCAAAGCTACTTTAATGTTTTAAGTAAATATTTTTAATAGCTATATTTCTGCAAAACAGACATTCTCACGCCTCTTATCAAAATAGAATGTTTTAGCCCTAACAAAACTGATGTAAACGTGTATTAGTATTTTCTAAGATGGATGCAAGTGCAGTCATGCCTCTAAACTTCTTGCTCAAGAATTCCAGACAAATGCTCCAAATCGGGGAAAGTTTTAAATATTATTCTAATTTACATAGAATTAATAGCACAACAGGTTTTGAATCAGTGTATTTTCTAGCATTTGGAATTGCAAAGCTAATGTCTGGCATTTTCAACTGATTTAATTTTGTGATGGACAGGGTGAAAATAATATAAGGCAAAATCACAGCTGACTTTATCAAGTCTTTTCTCTACATCAAGACCCAACAACCCCAGGAGCATTTTTTTTTACAGTCTGCATTAGCACCGTTCTGTTAATTTTGTCAAATGTTTGCCACCCACCCACAAAATCACATTTACATCTATCAATGTTGGCAACACCTTTGACATTCACATAACTATAACTATAAACACTTTATAATTCTAGCTTAAAACTGAAATGTATCTATACGAAGCTGAAGCATTACTATTTTTCTGTTTATACTCTGCTTGTCATTTTAAAATATTATATCCCGTGTATAATACAGCACTACTTATTAGTGTGTTTTAAATTTAGTTTTGAGCATTGTTTCCAGTAAGCAATGAAACCATATGAACCAATAGCAAAACTGTCCAAATCAGAACATTTCAACCATAAAGACCACTCATACTTTTGTCATTACAATCCACCAGTATCCGTCAATATGCACAATTTCTGCAGAAGTAAAAGTCATCTGAATAATTCCACAGTAAAGAGATCTGTAACTAATGAAAAGGTTGCTGCTAGCAAACAACTTTGTTTCAGTGTTTCATCTACCAGTTCAGTGTCTGCTGTCACTGAAGAATAAATTGCCTACATTACATTAAAAAGAATGGTAAGCGGGTAATATTGCACTAGGGAAAGGACGGCAAACTGAAAACAGGTTCATAGTTACTAGGCATCTCATCCAAAGGAGGGCATACTCAGGACTGCAGCACCCCACCCCTTAAAATACAACACAGTATCAGCAGTCCATCTACATGTTGTGGGAGTAGAACAGTCCTTTATAAGGAACAAAGATATAGGGCAAAAAATCTGGATATTCTGCAAAAGCCTGGACAGTTGAGGGGTATGCTACCTACCCGTTACACACACACCTGTGGGTAATTTGGGGATTGCCAGTGCACCTACTACATGCCCTGTGATATAGAATGAAACTGTACCATTTGACAAAAATCCATATAGGCACACACAAGATGTGCAGACTGTACACTGAAGACATCCCATCCAAGAAGTGAACCAGATAACCGAGCAGTTAAAAAAAAAAAAAAAATGGAAAAACGAAGCTGGGTTTTGCTATCTTAAAGATAATGTTCAAGTGCAATGTATCTTTGAAATCTGCCTGGAAGCT
>NC_056749.1:179605667-179647428 GCF_019279795.1 Protopterus annectens
ATACCTCCGTTTCATTGCAGGTTCAACCCATTATCAATTCTCTGCACTGCCCTTTGGCTTATCTACTGCGCCCAGAGTCTTCACAAAATGCTTGGCACCAGTAATTGCATACTGCAGAGGAGTTCAAATATACCCATACTTGGACGACTGCCTCATCCAAGCAGAAAGCAAGGACATTCTATTAGATCATCTGGCTTTTGTGAAACATCTACTAAATTGCCTGGGGTACACAGTAAACGAAAAGTCAAAACTAGTACCCTCACAAAATGACATTCCTGGGTGCCAGGTTGAATACAACTGCCCAGAAGGCTTATCTGACGCCAGACAAACCACTACAACTGACGCAATATTTCAAAACAATGGCAACAAAGGCCCAATTAACTGCAAGAAAAAATTTACAGGCCTTGGGCTTCATGGCATCTTGCATACTACTAATACCATTTGCAAAGCTGCATATGAGGAAATTAGTGTTACCTAAAAAGTGTATGGTCTCAACGCAGTCACAGCTTGGACACAATGATGTCTCTCATTCCCTGCCTACAACAGGAGTTTCTGTGGTGGTCACAGGCATGTCTTCTCAACAAGGGTCAGCCTTTCACCTTCCCCCCCCAGCCAGGCAAATTATCCCAAAAGATGCAGCAGATTACGCCTGGTGGGCTCACATGGCAGGACAGTGCATTCAAGGCATATGGACTGCAGATCAAAGGAATCTGCACATCAATCAAAAAGATGCTAGCTGTACAGAAAGCTCCGACAGCCTTCAAGGATCTATTGCATCCAGGACAACTGACAATAAAGACTGACAACACCACAGTAATGTGGTACATAAACAAGGGCGTACTCACTCCTATCCTCTGTGCAGGCAAGCAATGACCTTATGGAACACAGCTCTGGCTTACCAAGGTCAGTTATAAGCTCAGTTCCTGCCAGGACAGAAGAAAACATTGGCAGACTACCTCAGCAGAAACATCATGGATCCCCACGAGTGGAAACTAGATCCACACGTATTTACAATAACTCAAAAATGGGGCCTTCCAGACATAGACCTGTTTGCCAGCCCTCAAAACTATCAACTAACAAAATTTTGTACAAGGACAATTCACCATCAAGCGTGGAAAGTGGACGCACTCTCTTTCAGTTGGAAAAACCTGACAGTATATGCCTTCCCTCCATTGCCTCTCCTCAAAGGTACTTCTGAAAGTCAAAAAGGAGAGACCACGACTGATTCTCATAGCCCCAGACTGGCCACGCCAGCACTGGTACCCGCTATTGAGAAATATGGCCCATGGCCCACCATGGATAGTACCACAAATTCCCCATTTTCTCACACAACAAAACAATCAGATTCTTCACAGCCAGCTCAAAACCTTAAATCTGGCTGCATGGCAAATTAACTAAGCATCCAGCCAGCTCCTCTTTCCCAAGCAGTTATGGATGTTATTCTGGAAGCTAGAAGGCCAAGCACCAGGAAGGCTTATTCGGACAAATGGAGAAGGTTTTCTACCTGGAACCAATCTAAAGGCCAAGACATAATTCAGCCTCACATGCCTCACATTCTACAGTATTTAACTGATATGTTGCACAAAGGACTTTCTCCATTAAAATCCATGCTTCAGCTATTTCGGCCCACTACAACACAGATCCACCCTTATTTTTGCATCCACTTCTAAGGCAGTTCCTCAGAGGGGCAAAAAACATTAGACCACCCAGGAGAGCACCTACACCAACATGGGACCTCAATTTTGTTCTGGAAAAACTAATGCTACCTCTCTTTGAACCAGCTTTCTCTGCAGATCTTCAGTTCCTTTCATAGAAGACTGCCCTGCTGCTAGCAAAATCTTCAGCTAGAAGAGTCTCAGAGCTACAGGCACTAATGGCAGTGGAACCTTTCAGTTTCTCTACGAACTAATCCTTCCTTTATGCCTTTGGTGGTTTCCAGTGTGGCTTTCAATCAAACCATCCACTTACCCACCTTCTTCCCAAATCCACAGAACAAAGGTGAGAGACTCCTGCATTCCTTGGACATTCACAGGCAACTTCGTTGCTACTTGGACAAAACTAAGGCTTTCAGAAAATCTGACCAGCTCTTTGTATCCTATGCTACAGCTTCTCAAGGGAAGGCTATATCAAAGCAAACCATTTCCAAATGGATAGGTCATTGCATACGTTTTTGCTATACCCGTCATGGAAAACCAGTTCCTGCTACAATTAGGCCCACCTCTACCAGGGCAACAGCTACTTCTACAGCCTTTCTCAGGGGGGTTCCAACCAAGGAGATTTTGGAAGCTGCAACAGTTCATTACACACCTTTACCAAACACAATCACTTACCACTTTATTCTAAGACCAGGGCGGGCTTCGCCACTGCAGTTTTGCAGGGCCTCCTAGCCTCCTCTAACCCTCTGATACCTCCGCCCATCCTTAGCTTTGGATTCAACCCAAGTGTGATGACTGCAGCAGGGTAACACGATGAACATAGTACAGATGTCCTTCAAGAATGCAACTGCAGTCATAACATATGGGTTGTCCTGCCTCAGGCTGCCCTCGATCGGCCAAATTCCAAAGTCTGGGTCCGGCGTCGGCTGGTGTCGCCTATTCTCCGACGTCACAACGGTTGGAGTATAAAGGCATCGGCTGACGCCATCTTCAGTCTTTCTTACCGCGCGGTGCCCGAAGCAGAAGCAGTTCGCAAGTGCCGGTCGGTCAGCTCCTGTGTTTTCAGTACCTAAGTCATCTAAAAGCCAAGTACCCCATTGGGGAACATTTATTCTTGCCTCAGCCAATGTCAGAACAAATTGAGAGAGTTAATTGTTTGTCTTGTGGTAAACAAGTACCTCATAAGGACTTCCATTCTCTCTGCCTTCCTTGCCTGGGCCCAGACCACGACGTCTTGGCCTATGCTGCCTGTGCTTGCTTTAATAAGCGCACTCTGAGGCGCCGGGCAGAATTCGCTGAGGACTTTTTCGGTGAATCTTTTGCGTATATCATGCCGTCTGATCCACAGACATCCCAATCTGCTAAGAAACGCAAGGACCGGGACCGACACCCTCTGCCTGCATCCTCTACCGATGCTACTCCTAAACCCTCTGCTAGTGCTCCGGTCCCTTTGGAAGTGGTAATTCCACCACTCCAGGCCGACACAGCGTTAACACGACCTTCGGTCTCTGAGATCTCTCCGGTGCCGGTTGTTGATTTTCCTCCAGAAACCGAAGTTCTGGATCTACCCGACACCATTTCTGTGGACAAGGTTACGCCTGCACGTGGGGCTGCTAGGCCTCCTGTATCCATGTCCATCAAGGCCTTTGCACGTGCTAAGGCCGCCAGTCAGGCCAAGGCCCATCCTAAGCCTGCTGCCCAGGCCCCTTCATCTGATAAGCAGATCATGTCTCTGGCTGCAGATCTTATTTCCCTTATCAGGGGACTCAGCCTCATCCGGACAGGGGTTCTCAGCCTCCTGCAGAGAAAAGGCCTAGAACAGAGCAGGCGGACGACCTGTCTTCGGATGAAGCCTCTGGGGATTCTGAGCATTCTGATACCCAAGAAGAATCCTTCCAGGCCTACGAGGACTCTGATGCTGAGGAATCAATTCTCTCTGACTCCCCTCCAAAGGATTTCTCTTTTGGTGAAGTCCTGCATTCCATGAGAGAACATTTTCAATGGCAGGGTCAGGAATTCTCTGACTCAAAAGGCTTCGTACCTTCCTCAAGCTTCCTCAGCACAGACCTTTGGCTATTCCACCTGTTATGGATGTTTTGGATGATGTTTTCTCTGACTCCAGTGCTAACCCTGATTCTCTCCCTCCTGCTCCTGTCAAGCCAGACAGATGTTATAGGGTCCCTGACGCTCACAAGCACCTCTTTAAGGCCCACTCTGTGGATCTAGAAACTATTTCACAGGGCCCCAAGGGAGTGGCTACCTCCTCTGCCAAAAACCCTCTGCCAGCGGACAGAGAAGCAAGGTCCCTGGAGAGATGGGGTAAAAAAGTATACACCTCTTTTACCCTAGCCATGAGGTCACTTAACTGCCTTTTTCACGTTTCAGTACCAAGATTTTCTTCTGGATGATTTACAGAAAAAATTAACCTCTCCTGAGCCTATTGATAAAAAGGCATTGCAGGATCATATACATAACACACAGCAGGTTAATAACCATTTTCTTCAGTGTGGTTATGCACTGGAAGATTCATGTAGGGCAGCTATGACTGGGGCTGTGATACGTAGACATGCTTGGTTAAAGGATCAGTCTTTGCCTGACCATGTTAAAGTAAAGTTGCTTGATGCACCTCTGGAAAAACAGAAGCTTTTTGGTGCTAATGCACAAGATGTACTGACATCCATAGAGGAAAAAGCAAAGTCAGTACAGACGGTCAAGGATTTCCTTCAGGTTCAGCCACCCAGACTCAGCAGAAACTGGCCCTCAAAGAATTGGTCCTTCCCCGGCTCAGACAAGTTTCAAAGGGGAAAAAGCAGACGTGCCCGAGGTAGAAGGCAATACAGAGGATCTTACAGGGGCCGCCAATGGCAACCTCGAAATCAAAGAAGTGGCGCAGACAGTTCAGCTGCACCACAAGGACAATCACAATGACTTGACTTTCGTACCGCCTACAAAGGTTCAAAGAGAAGCACCTCTGGGCGGAAAATTATCCTTATTCTCTCAAAGCTGGCATATTTTAACCAAGGACAACTGGATTCTGGATTTGATAGACAAAGGTTACAGATTCCACTTCCACACATTACCAATAAGACAAGGCATGCCAAACATGCCACATCAAAGGGCAGAGGCGCTCACTCAAGTTTCCAAGCTGTTAAGTATAAAAGCAATAGAAAGGGTTCCTCCTCAGGAGCAAGGCCAGGGATTTTATTCAAGACTGTTCCCTGTTCCAAGAAAAGAAAACAAATGGAGACCCATACTGGACTTGTCAACTCTAAACACTTTTCTCATGGTGCCAAAGTTCAAAATGCTGACGTTGCAGCAACTCCTTCCCATGTTGGGCAAGGGGTCTTGGCTGGTCACTCTGGACCTCAAGGAGGCATACCTGCATGTCCCAATCAGACAAAGCTGCAGAAGATACCTCAGATTTCTTGCAGGGACAGAGCATTATCAATTTTCACTATTGCCGTTTGGCTTATCTACTGCGCCCAGAGTGTTCACGAAATGCCTGGCATCAGTAGTGGCACACTGCAGACTGCAGGGGATTCAAATATACCCCTACCTGGACGACTGCCTCATACAAGCAGACAACAAACCTTAAAAGAAAATTTGGACTATGTCATGCATCTACTGCAAGCCTTGGGATACACAGTCAACATTCAGAAGTCAAAACTACTGCCATCCCAACAGATTATCTTCCTAGGAGCCAAGCTGGACACAGAAAACCAAATGGCCTACCTCACAGAGGAAAAACAGCAGCAGTTACCAGAGTACTTCAAAGGCCTAGCAAAACTCTCCCAGCTGACTGCAAGGAAAATCCTGCAGGCCCTGGGGTTCATGGCATCTTGCATCCTTCTGATACCTTTGGCAAGACTTCATATGAGAAAGCTGCAATGGTATTTAAAAAACTTATGGACTCAACACAGCCAAAGCCTAGAGGACATAATCCCACTTATTCCATGTCTGCAAAAGGAATTTTTATGGTGGGCCCAAGCCAGTCAGCTGAACAAAGGCATGTCTTTCAACAGACCTCAAGCAGGCCAAATGATTACAACAGACGCCTCAGACCATGGATGGGGGGGGGGCGCACATGGACGGCAGATGCATTCAAGGTCTTTGCACGCCAAAGGAAAGACATCTGCACATAAACCAAAAGGAAATGTCAGTGATACATGCAATCGAAACTTTCGAAAAATCACTACAAGGGCATTTGCTAATAAGGACAGACAACACCACAGTCATGTGGTACATAAACAAGCAGGGAGGCACTCATTCTTATCCCCTCTGCAGACTAACAATGCTTCTCTGGGAAAAATCTCTGAGCCTGAAGATACATTTACAATCCCAGTTTGTACCAGGCAAGGACAATGTACTGGCGGACAAGCTGAGCAGAAACTTTATGGATCCACACGAATGGATGCTGCACCCTCACATTTTCTCTCAACTGACAGACATGGGGAAGACCGGACGTAGACCTTTTTGCTTCCCACTCAAATCATCACCTGGAAAAGTTCTGCACAAGGACTCACCATCCTCTAGCCTGGAAAACGGATGCTCTCTCCTTCAGCTGGAATTCTCTAAAAATTTATGCATTCCCTCCTGTGCCTCTGCTGACCAAGGTGATCCTGAAGATCAAAGCAGAACAACCAACAGGCATCTTGATAGCTCCGGACTGGCCAAGGCAACACTGGTACCCATTGCTATTGACCATAACTCGGACCAAGCCATAGCCTCTGACCCTATGGCCCCTGCTCTTAACACAACACAATTACAGGACTGTACATCAAGACATGAAAACATTACATCTGACAGCCTGGAGGCTACCTTGATTTCTCCACCTAACTCTCTTTCCAAATCAGTTCAAGAGATCTTGCTGGAAGCACGCAGACCTTCCACCAGAAAAACCTTTTCAGCCAAGTGGAAGAGATTCAGCATCTGGAATGCCAACAGGGGTCAGGACACAGCATTACCGAGTATACCTCCGATATTAGAATATTTGGCAGAACTATTTCATACTGGACTCTCATACTCTTCAGTAAAGGTTCATGCCTCAGCAATCTCAGCAAAATACAACTGTGACCCTCCAGTGTTTTCACATCCTCTGCTAAGACAGTTTCTAAGAGGGATAAAGAATATCAAACCTCCCAGAAAACAGCCAATACCTGCATGGGACCTCAATTATGTGTTGGAAAAATTAACTCTTCCTCCATTTGAACCAGCAGCAACTTCAGAAATGCAATTTCTTTCATGGAAGACTGTCTTCTTATTGGCAGTCACATCTGCAAGAAGAGTTTCGGAGATGCAGGCACTCATGGCAGTGCCTCCCTTCCTCATTTTCCATCAAGACAGAGTTTCTCTAAGAACAAATCCTACATTCATGCCAAAAGTTATTTCCAGGGTGTCTCTAAATCAAGCTATTCACCTGCCTACATTCTTCCCCAATCCTCAAAATAGGGGGGAAAAACTTCTGCATACTTTGGACATACACAGACAACTACGTTACTACTTGGACAGAACTAAGGCCACCAGAAAGTCTGACCAACTGTTTGTGGCCTATGCTGCTGGAGTACAAGGAAAAGCAATCTCCAAACAGACAATTTCAAAATGGATTGGACATTGCATCAGATTCTGCTATTCATTCCACGGAAAAGGTGTGCCAGCCAATATTAGGCCACATTCCACCAGAGCTTTAGCCACTTCCACAGCTTTCCTAAGAGGAGTGGCAACAAAGGACATTTTAGAGGCTGCTATATGGAGCTCCGTGCATACATTTACCAAGCACTACAACCTGCCTTTATACTCCAGATCCCGAGCAGGCTTTGCTTCAGCAGTCCTGCAGGGGATTTTAGCTACACCATCATTATCATAGATCCATCCACCCCCAGCTTGGCTATGGTATTCAACCCATACGTTATGACTGCAGTTGCATTCTTGAAGGACATAGTACAGTTTTGTACCTACCATAAATGTAGATGTCTGATAGATATGCAACTGTAGTCGGATTTTCCCACCCTCCTACCCCTCTGTATCCTTTTTTTTTGGGTCCCTACCCCTTTTCCCATTAGCTGGGGGTATTCCTATGGTGTGTCTGTTTGTTTATTACTGTTGTGCATGTTTGGGATTATTTTTATCCATTTACCAAATTTAGCCTTCCTAGGAGGGCACCTGGCATCTGGGGCAAGAAACACTGAAGAAGAAGGCGTCGGCCGATGCCTTTATACTCCAGCCGTTGTGACGTCTGAGAAGAGGCGACACCAGCCGACGCCGGACCCAGACTTTGGAATTCGGCCGACCGAGGGCTGCCTGAGGCAGGACAACCCATATGTTATGACTGCAGTTGCATATCTATCGGACATCTACATTTATGGTAGGTACAAAACTGTACTTTTTGTACCTACCATAAATGTAGATGTTAGAGTGTACACCCTGCTGCAGTCCAGGTTACCCTCCCTCCATCCCTTCTGACCTACTGGCTAAATCTCTTCAATACCTTCCTGATGTATTTGCTTATAGCTGAAGAGATTTTGTGTTTGTGCAAGTTTACTCAATTTGGTACTAATTACTGACCACCTTTTTGGGGGCATCTGACATCTGGGGCAAGAAAAACTGAAGAAAATTTGCGTCTGTGGCATTATATATACCCCTGGTGCACTGATGTCGGGGAAGAAGCGACAGCAACCGACGCTGGACCAAGACTTTGGAATTCCAGCCGACTGCGGGACCGCCTGACGACAGGATAACTCAAGTGTGATGACTGCAGCAGGGTGTACACTCTAGCATCTACATTTATGGTAGGTACAAAACTGTACTTTCTTCGTGTATATATCTCTATAAGGAATCACATATTGTGTTCTTTGTTACTAGCAGTGCAAGTCCTGGATCTATGTTATTCCTCTTCTTAGGATGTTCATGTTACCCTGCTGCAGTCATTACACTTGGGTTATCCTGCCGTCAGTCGGTCCCACAGTTGGCCCGAATTCCTAAGTCTTGGTCCGGCGTCGGTTGCTGTCACCACTTCCCTGACGTCAGTGTGCCAGGGGTATATAAGAGGCATCCGACGCCATTTTCTTCAGTCTTTCTTGCCATGTGGTGCCCGAAGCATAAGCATTTAGCAAGTGCTGGTCAGCCGACACCTGAGATTTTCGATTTGAATTTCAGTCCGAAGTCTTCAATAAAGCTAAGTACCCCGTTGGGGAACATTTTTTTGCCTCAGTCCGATGTCAGAAAAAGTTAATTGCATTTCTTGTGGGAAGCAAATACCTCATAAGGGCTTTCATTCCTATTGTATTCCTTGCCTAGGCCCAGACCACAATGTCACAGGTTGTCTTTGTGCTAGGTTTAATAAACGAACTACCA
Source organism: Protopterus annectens (assembly GCF_019279795.1). Taxonomy (NCBI): domain Eukaryota; kingdom Metazoa; phylum Chordata; order Ceratodontiformes; family Protopteridae; genus Protopterus; species Protopterus annectens. The sequence goes on from NC_056749.1 coordinate 179,614,673, forward strand.
AACGCCGTTTTGACTTCGCATGGCATTACTTTGGTAGGAAGTTTTATTATATCATGCCGTCAGAGCAGCCGACTACCGCCATACATAAAAAACGCAAGGATAAGGGCAGGCAGCCTAAGAACAAGCCAGACTCAGAGGCCTCAGCTGGGCCTGTCGCCGGTTCTCCGGTTTTCAGTGAGGCGCCCACGCAGCCCCTGACTACCACAGGACTGGAACCCCAGACAGCTGCGGATTCCCAAGCGGAGCCTACTAGGCCGACGCAGCCATCTTCCGACACCGGAGCAGAAGTAGACACTGGTGCAGTGGAAACACCTTCGGTTGCAGAAGGTGTCTTCAGACTGGCTACACTCACCATTAAATCTTATGCTAAGCTTAAAACTCCTTTAAAACCTAAGAAAACTGTGCATCAGTCTACAGTTCAAGGCTCCATGCCTAAGAAACAGATGCTTAAGATGGCTGAAGATTTGATTACCCTTATCAAGGGTTCCCATCCCCCTCCTGATAAAAGACCAAGACAAGAGGAGGATTATGCATCCTCTGACCAGGTTTCAATCTTCTCTGATTCTTCTGAGGAACAGGATTACACTTTTCCACCTTATGAATAGACTGATGCTGAAGACTCTATTCCCTCAGCATCTCCCCCTGAAGACTGCTCATTTGGGGAAACTTTACATACCATGATTGAGCATTTCCACTGGGAAGGCCAGGATTACTCAGATTCTAAGAAAAGGCTCCGAGAGTTCCTTTTACTACCCCAGCACAGACCTCTTGCTATTCCACCTGTGTTAGATATTGTGGATGATGTTTACTTGGAGTTTACTTTAAATCCAGACTCTCTACCTCCTGCTCCAGCCAAACCAGACAGATACTACAGAGTACCTGACTCACACAGAGTACCTGACTCACAAATTCCTTTATAAAAGCCCTGTAGCTGACCCAGAAACAATTTCCCAGGGTCCTAAGGGAGCTAAAGCTTCTATGGCTAAAAATCCTGTGCCCTCTGAAAGGGATTCCAGAGCCCTAGATAGATGGGGAAAGAAAATATACACCTCAGCAACTCTGGCTATGAGAGCATTAAATTGCCAGTTTCACATGTTGTGAAATATCAGCAATTCCTGCTGTCTCAGTTGAAACAAAAAATGAACACACATTCAGAACAGTCTGAATTCAAGGAAATGCCGGATCTGTTGCATGCAGCTGAACAGGTGGGCAAACATACTTTACAATGCGGATTTGATTCATTGGAAGCTTCCTGTAGAGCAGCTGTTACTGGCTCTGTCATACGTAGACATGCTTGGTTAAAAGAACAAACCCTTCCTGACCATGTTAAAGCAAAATTACTTGATGCACCTCTACAGCAGGATCTATTATTTGGTGTCAAAGCAGAAGAGGTTTTAAAGAAAATGGAGGATAAGGCAAAGTCTATGCAAACGGTCAAGGATTTTTTGCAGGTACAACCCACTCATTTTAGCAGAAATTGGCCAACAAACTGGTCCTTTCCAGCTTCTGACAGATCACAGAGGGGCAAATACAGATGCCCAAGGGGCAGAGGTCAGTCACAGGGCCCTTACAAACCTCGCTAGTGGGGTACAGCTACCCAGAAAGGAGGAGAAGACAGGCCCCAATCTAGCAGAAGACAAACACAATGACTGTCCTCAAACTATCAAGCAAATCTCTCCTGGCAACTCCCTTGGGAGGAAAACTAGCATTTTTTGCAGACAGCTGGCACATCACCACGAAAGACAAATGGGTTCTAAACATTGCCTCTCAAGGATACAGATTCCACTTTCATACCTTACCAAGGATCAAAGGAATGCCAAACCTGCCACCAAATCAATGGGCAGAGGCACAAAAACAAATTACAGCTCTCATGGACATGAGCCATTCAACAGGTACCTACACAGGAGCAAGGACAAGGATTTTACTCAAGACTCTTCCTAGTCCCATGAAAGGACAAAGCATGGAGACCCATTCTGGATCTTTCAATTCTGAACACCTATCTGCAAGTACCAAAATTCAAGATGCTAACACTACAGCTTCTTCCCATGCTGGGCAAGAATGCTTGGCTAGTCACTTTGGACCTCAAGGAGGCATACCTGCATGTCCCTATCAGACAAAATTGCAGAAGATAGCTCTGCTTCATTGCAGGTTCAACGCATTATCAATTCTCTGCACTGCCCTTTGGCTTATCTACTGCGCCCAGGGTCTTCACAAAATGCCTGGCACCAGTAATTGCATACTGCAGACAGAGGAATTCAAACCCGTACCTGGATGACTGTCTTATTCAAGCAGAAAGCAATGACATTCTTTTAAAACATCTGGCACTTGTCAAACACCTAAGTTGCCTAGCGTACACAGTAAACGAAAAGAAATCAAAACTAGTGCCCTCACAAAACATAACATTCCTGGGTGCCAGCTTGAATGCAACGGCCCAGATGGCTTATCTCACGCCAGACCAGCAACGACAGCTGATTCATTATTTCAAAATAATGGCAACAAAGACCCAACTCCCTGCAAGAAAAATTCTGCAGGCCTTGGGATTCATGGCATCTTGCATACTACTAATACCATTTGCAAAACTGCACATGAGGAAATTACAATGGTACCTGAAAAGTGTATGGACTCAGCACAGCCACAGCTTGGAAACAATACCACTCATTCCCTGCCTTCAACAGGAGTTTCTATGGTGGGCTCAGGCATGTCACCTCAACAAGGGTCAGCCTTTCACCTTTCCCACAGGCAGGCTAACTATGACAACAGCTGCATCGGACTATGCCTGGGGAGCGCACACGGCAGTGCATTCAGGGCAAATGGACTACAGATCAGAGGCATCTACATATCAATCAAAAAGAAATGCTAGCAGTACAGAATGCCCTAACAGCGTTCGAGGACCTTCTACACCCAGGACAACTAATAATAAAGACGGACAATACCACAGTAATGTGGTACATAAGCAAGGGGACACACATTCCTACCCTCTGTGCAGGCAAGCAATGACCTTGTGGAACACTGCACTGTCTTACCAGGTTCTATTACAAGCACAATTCCTGCCAGGAAAGAAAAACACATTGGCAGACGACCTAAGTAGAAACATCATGGATCCACACGAATGGAAACTAGATCCACAAGTATTTGCAATGATGGCTCAAAAATGGGGACGCCCAGAATCTGTTTGCAAGCCCCTACAACCACCAACTTCAACAATTTTGCACAAGGACCTTCCATCCACTAGCTTGGAAAGTGGACGCCCTCTCATTCAGTTGGAAAACATTAACAGTGTATGTCTTCCCGCCACTGCCTCTTCTAGCAAAGGTACTGCTGAAAGTCAGATTAGAGAGGCCACAAATGATACTCGTTGCACCAGACTGGCCACGCCAGCATTGGTATCCAATTTTAAGGAACATGGCCCATGGCCCACCATGGATTTTGCCACAAATTTCTCACCTGCTCACCCAGCGAGACAATCAGATTCTACACAGCCAGCTCAAGACCTTAAACCTGGCTGCATGGCAAATTGCAGATCTGAAGTAGGAGAATTCATTTGTCAGCAACCTGTTGGTATGGATCCGAACCGGCATGATTTATCCAGCTATGGATCCGATCTCCTAGCTCCTCCCCTCATCCATAATGCCCTGCTCTCCCTACATGACCTCAGATATAGTTTGCCGCGTTCATGGTGACAGCTGGATTTTGAGCTCCTGTCAGCTAAGTGCTTTTTTGGTGTTTCCTAGTAATTTTTTCTGTCAAAAAATTTAATATTTGTGTGAAAGTTGTAGGTTTTCCCTCTATTGAGATACTTTTTGGTTAATTTAGTTAACTTTATAGTACCCTCCCCTCGCTGGTGCGTAGCTGTGTGCTTGTGGATTCTTTGGGGCCTTCTGTGTGAGTGGTTAATTTAACTTAAATTTAATTTTCTTTGTTTAAAAAAAAAAAAAAAAAAAAAAAGTCTGAGGCCCCAAAGGCAATATTTTCAAAATGCTCCGAGTGTGGCCATAAGCTATCCCCTGCTGATGGCCACACTCGGTGCGTTTGATGCCTTGGGGTTGAACACCTCACTTCTGGATATTCAATCTGTGCAGGGTTCAACCCCAGGACATTGAAGGAGCGGAGGTCGAAGCTGGTCTTGGCGGGACTTTTGCCCCCGGACTCTGCTTCGGCCTCCGCCCCGTTGGTAGTTACCGCTCCGGCGGTTCTTGCCGTGCCTGCTCCCGGGATTCAAACTCCCTCTACGGGTTCGGAGGAAAGGGAAGCCAGGAAGAAGGACCGGAGAGAGAAGCACCACAAGCGGCGGGCCGAGACCTCCGTCTCGGCCCCGCCAGCTAAGCGGGCTTCTCTTCCGGCCTCTCTGGCTGCTGGCTGTCCTCCTCGGCTCCGGTCCCCTTTTTCACCGGGGCCTGAGGAGGAGGAGACCCGATCTCCTTCGAGGCTATCGAGGCGGTACTCAATTCCTACCTCAGTAGCCTCATCGAGATCGACCTATAGTCTCTCTGACGCTGATCTGGACCGGATGATGCGAAGGTTCATCCAGGCCCAGATGCAGATGGGAGTGCCCCTGCCTCCACCCCCCCCCCGGGGGGGGAGCTCTACCCCATTTTTCAAGCCCATAGCTGCTCCTCCGACCCGGGCTCGGAGCGCTCGCAGCCGGGCAGCTTCGGAGCCGGGGGTGGGTCGGCGCCGACAGTACCAGGTACTTCGGATCCGACCCTGCCCTCGAGTGTGTCGGATCCGACCTCTGAGCCTTGGTCCGAACTTCGGATCCGAGGGACTCGGTGTGCCTTCGGCGCCGTCCGTGTCTGAGCGCACTGGTCCCTCGGATCCGAGGGGCTCGGCGCCTGCTCCGATCCACTCCTCGGATCAGAGGGGGAGCAGACTGTCGGATCCTTTGGTCGAGGCCGGCTCCCCTTCGGCTTTTGATGTAGTGGAGAGGGCTCTGTTGAGGGCATCCGGACCCCCGGCCCTTGCTTCAGCTCCGTCCCGCACTCCATCTGCTCTGGGTCAGGCTTCCGTCACCCGGCCACTGGGACAGCCCGCTTCACTGCCCCAAGCAGTTCCTTTGGAACTAGACACAGCTTGCGAGGGCTCCTCGGACAGCCCCCCCGAGGAAGCACCTCGCAAGCACACGTGTAAGAGGAGGCACATAGACTCCCCCGAGTCTTTGACTGAAGACACTGACTTGGAGGAAGGGGAAGGCTCCCCAAGATCACCCACTGAGGATGCCTCCTTTGGAGACATCATGGAAATGCTTCGTATAAGCGGTGGGTGGTCTGTCCCAAAGTCTTCCTCGGACGAGTCCGTGTTCTTGGAGGCATTTGAAGCGGGCCCGTCTACCTCTTGGGTGTCCCCTCCTGCCGACCCCCTGGTGGACCTCATTACCACCAGGGCGTGGAAGGAACCGGACACCGTGGAGCCAATCCCCAAGAGGCCGGACAGGATTCTCAGCCCCCCTGCTGACAGTGCCCACTGGAGTAAGGGACCCCCGGTAGATGCCATGTTGACGGCAGCAGCCACCAAGAGGGAACTCTCTCAAGAGAGTCCCTCAGTTCATCCTTCGAGCAAGGAGTCTCGGATGATGGATCGCTTGGGGAAGCATATGTTTAGTTCAGCGACCTTCTCAGTGAGGGCACTCAACTATCTGGCACAAGTCATTAGGATGCAGCGCGATCTTATCAAAGAATATGCTGCATCCCCCCACCCCCCAGAGTCCATTTCGGAGGAGGACAAACGTTTGCACTCCACCCGTATGGCCACTCTCCGTTGCATACCCAATACCTCTATGTGGTTACTTTCCCATGCTACAGAGGGAGCCGCTAGAGCTGCAGGAGTGGGCCTAGTCACGAGACGCCAGGCCTGGCTCTGCCATTGCGATTTCACAGAGCCCTTCAAGGCGTCATTCGCGAACGCCCCCTTTGGTTCTGCCCTTTTTGGCAAGACGGTTCGCGACACCTTGGTCCAGAGCGAGGAGGACGGGAAGACGCTGTCTGTCGTCGGAGTCCGCTTCTCTGTGCCCCAGAAGTCCTACTCTAGGAACCAAAAGGGCCAGAAGAAGATGTGGTTCCGGAAGTCGTAGCAATCCCAACCCGCTCAGGGCAACCAGTCCTTCCGTGGCAGAGGAGGACAGGGAGGACGACGCCCTAGGGGCCGAGGGGCTCCCAGGAATTTTGGGTCCAGAGAACCTTTCTCTGAACGGCCCGCGCAGCAACCCTGAGGGGTTGCCCGACTGCTCCACTCTGGAGGCAGTCGGGGGACGTTTTTCGGAGCACCTAGCGGCATGGGAGTCCATAACATCAGACCGCTGGGTCCTCTGAATTATATCCAGAGGATACAAAATCCCATTTCTTCACGTCCCAAAACTAAAATCCCTCCCAGACGTCCCACCCGATCAGAGGGAGGCAGCTTCAGCAGAAATTGGCTATCTGCTGAGGAAAAGAGCCATCCAGCCCGTCCCCCCAGACCAGCTCGGATCAGGGTTCTACTCCAGGTTTTTTTTAGTGCCAAAAAAGACGGGGGACCTAAGACCCATTCTGGACCTGTCCCTATTAAACCTGGCAGTTCCCAAGGAGAAGTTCCGAATGTTCACTTTACAATCCATCCTCCCCCTTCTGGGAGAAAATCACTGGATGTGCTCCATAGACCTCAAGGATGCGTACTACCACATACTAATGGACAGACGATCCAGAAGGTTTCTTCGCTTCCGGCTGGGAGCCAGTCACTACCAGTTCAGTGTCCTTCCCTTTGGTCTCACCACAGCCCCCAGGGTGTTCACCAAAGTATTAGCAGTGGTTGCAGTCCACCTGAGGCTTCAGGGGGTGCAGGTCTTTCCGTACCTGGACGACTGGCTTCTCACCGCCCCAACAAGGCATCTACTTTCCTTGGCAAGAAATTCCTTTCTTCGCCTAGCTCCCCGGCTAGGCATCACGGTAAACGTAGGAAAGTCCAACCTGGCCCCTACTCAGTTAATAGAATTCATAGGAGCCAGATTAGACACGAGGAATTCAAGGGCCTTTCTCACAACCGACAGAATTCGGAATCTGCGACTCCAGGTGCGGGCCATCCTCCACTCCAGCTCGGTTCTGGCGGAATTGGTCCTGAGGGCACTAGGCTCTATGGCGGCAGCGATTTCTCTTCTTCCACTCGCCCGCTTGAACATGCGGGTACTTCACTGGACGCTTCAAGTACAATGGTCATATCTTTCTCTACCCCTGTATCATCCCATTGCGATCAGCAAGGCTTGCAAGCGGTCTCTCTTGTGGTGGCTCCACTCCCCGGATCTCCACGGAGGCCGCCCCTTTTGTGCATCTCCCTCTCTTGCCACAGTGACCACGGACGCCTCCCGCCTCGGGTGGGGGGGCACTTTGCGGGCCAGACGGTCCAAGACACGTGGAACGATTCAGAGACCTCCCTGCATATCAATGTTCTGGAGATGAGGGCAGTGCTCTTGGCGTTGCAAGCACTCCAAGCCTTTCTTCCCCTGGGAAAAATTGCAATTCAGTCAGACATGTCGGTGGTCTGGTACATCAACAAACGGGGGAACCAGGTCTTACCCCTTATGTCGAGAAGCTATGAGAGTGTGGGAATGGGCGATCGCCTCCAACCGCTTTCTCATCGCAACGCATATTCCGGGTCGGTCCAACATTCTTGCGGACAAACTCAGTCTCCCCGTATGAGTGGTCTCTCAATGCTCAAGTAGCGAAACGTATCTTCGCACAGTGGGAGACTCCTTGTTGCGATCTCTTTGCTTCTCCCTTAAACACCAACTGCAACAGTTTTTTCTCTCTAATCCCACCTCCAGGGGATTTCCCCGAGAGACGCTCCGGTGCATGCTTGGCCTCCCGGTCTTCTTTACGCATACCCCCCTCTGCCTCTGATGCTCCAGGTACTCCAGAAAGCCTCCCAGTTGGGGTGCAGGATGATCCTCATAGCCCCTTCCTGGCCTCGACAGATCTGGTTCCCTTACCTAAGGTCTCATTCAGTGAATCCACCTTGGATTCTAGATCCCATTCCGGATCTGATATCACACCCATCGAACCTACCAATTCCGAACCTGGACAACTTGAAGCTGACTGCTTGGCTGCTCCAGTTCCACTCCTTATCAGGACTCCCGGTATCTTGTCCCCAGTTAAGGCCATTCTGGTAGCAGCTCATTAAACCTTCTACCAGAAAAGTTTATCGCAGTAAATGGAAGCGTTTCTCCATTTGGGCGGAGCGACAAGGTCTGGATCCCTTCACGGTTCCCCTTACTTTGGTTCTAGACTTTCTTACTACTCTCTTTAATGATGGTGCCAGTAGTTCCACGGTTAAAGTTCAACTAGCGGCCATTTCTCATTACCATGTTGGTCATGACTCTGGGCCTCTTATGTCTGCCAAGGTATGTAAAATCTTCCTAAAAGGCACCTTTCTGCTTAGACCCCCTGTCAAGGAGACGGTTCCACCATGGGATCTTTCTTTAGTTATTCAGGCCTTGACCGCTCCCCCCTTCGAGTCTGCGCCCACAGTAGATCTAAAATTCTTGTCTCAAGACTGCATTTTTAGTAGCCATTACTTCAGCTAGGAGAGTTTCTGAACTTCAGGCTGTGTCCATGAAACCGCCTTACTTGGTCTTCCATCCTGACCGAGTGTGCCTCAGGACTAATCCCTCTTTTCTTCCTAAGGTAGCTTCGGAAGCGAACATTAATCAGTCCATCAACCTCCCTGTTTTCTTTCCTAAATATCAGAACAAGGGTGAATACAAGCTGCATTCATTGGATGTTCACAGGCAGCTTCGTTTTTATCTCAACAGGACAGCTGGTCATAGGCAATCCGACCAATTGTTCATTTCCTTTGCCAAATTTAATCTGGGTAAACCAATTTCCAAAGTCTCCTTGTCACGCTGGATTTCACAGTGTATTCTTTTGGCTTACCAAGCTTCTGGGAGGTCCACGGAAGGAATCCATGCCCATTCGACCGGTCTGTTTCTACCTCAGCGCCTTTAGGGCTAGGGTTCCTCTGGATGACATTTGTTCAGCAGCCACTTGGGCTTCATCTCATACCTTTATTTCTCATTATAAGCTGGATATCACATCTAGAGGTAGAGCATCCTTTGGCTCCGCGGTGCTCCGGAATATCCTTCCATGATGGCCGCCCAAGATTCAGGTAGCTGGGGACTCTGTCCCACAGGTTGCTGACAAATGAATTCTCCTACTTCAGATTTAGAAGTTATGTACTTACCATAACATTCCATCTGAGTAGGTGGATTCATTTGTCTGCAACCATCCCGCCCTCCTATCCCCCTGGCCTCGTCAGTTCCTGCATAGAATGTGTTACCCTTTGTTTAGGGTATTTGGTACATGGCAAACTGTATCTGAGGTCATGTAGGGAGAGCAGGGCATTATGGGTGAGGGGAGGAGCTAGGAGCTCGGATCCATAGCTGGATAAACCATGCCGGATCGGATCCATACCCACAGGTTGCAGACAAATGAATCCACCTACTCAGATGGAACGTTATGGTAAGTACATAACTTCTAATTTTATCCAAAGCTGTTATGGATCTCATTCTGGATGCCAGGAGGCCCAGCACCAGGAAAACCTATTCAGACAAATGGAAAAAAAATTGCGCCTGGAACCAGGCTAAAGGCCAAAATCCCCTTGATCCAAACGTCCCTCAGATTCTACAATATTTAACTGAGATGTTACACAAAGGACTTTCCTTTTCATCTATTAAGATCCTCGCCTCAGCAATTTCAGCTCATTACAGCACGGATCTTCCTTTATTCTCTCATCCACTCCTAAGACAGTACCTCAGAGGGGCTAAGAACTTAAGACCACCATGGAGCGCTCCAACACCTACTTGGGATCTCAACTTTGTTCTGGAAAAGCTTATACTGCCGCCCTTTGAACCAGCTTTTTCAGCTGATTTAAAATTTCTTTCATGGAAAACTGGCCCTACTGCTAGCAATAAACTCAGCTAGAAGAGTCTCAGAGCTACAGGCACTAATGGCAGTGTAACCTTTCCTCATTTTTCATAAAGACAAAGTCTCTCTACGAACTAACCCTTCCTTTATGCCAAAGGTGGTATCCAGTGTGGCCCTAAACCAAACCATCCACTTACCCACCTTCTTCCCAAATCCCCAAAACAAAGGAGAAGAACTCCTGCATTCTTTGGACACTCACAGGCAATTACGTTACTACTTGGATAAAACTAAGGCTTTCAGAAAAACTGACCAGCTCTTTGTAGCCTATGCTACAGGATCACAAGGAAAAGCGATCTCAAAACAGACCATTTCTAAATGGATAGGGTATTGCATACGTTTCTGCTACACACATCATGGGAAACGGGTACCTGCTAACATTAGGTCCCACTCCACCAGTGCTACAGCTACATCAGCAGCCTTTCTCAGGGGAGTGCCAACCAAGGATATTCTGGAAGCTGCAACTTGGAGTTCAGTGCACACCTTCACCAAACATCATCCCTTACCTCTATACTCTAAAACTAGAGCTGGTTTTGCCACTGCAGTTTTGCAGGGCCTACTAGCTTCTTCTATCCCTGTTTGACTCCACCTCCCATCCTTAGCTTTGGGATTCAACCCAAGTGTGATGACTGCAGCAGGGTAACCCGATGAACATAATACAGTTTTGTACCTACTGTAAATGTAGATGTTCAAGTGTTCACTATGCTGCAGTCCAGGTTACCCTCTGAACTAGCTGAACTTATCTCTACCACTCTATCCTATACTACCTCTGTGGTGTATTTGCTTGTGCCCAAGGATGCCCTGGTCCAAGACTTTGGAATTCAGGCAGACTGCGGGACCGCCTGACGGCAGGATAACCCAAGTGTGATGACTGCAGCAGGGTGAACACTCTAACATCTACATTTATGGTAGGTACAAAACTGTACTTTACATAAGCTATGCTGTTCTACCCATAGACTACTGCAGCACTGGGAATAATGAACATAGCACAGTTTGCGTAGATTGCACTTATAACAGTGGATATTTGAATTCCTGACAGCTGCAGTAGCTGCACCCACCCACCACCCCCCTAGCTATGTGTTGGGTTATTTTTTTATAGTTCAGGATGACTGTGCTGCTTTTCTACTGGACAAAGCCCCCAAGACTTTCCACTCTTGACTGCTGAATTTTTGCCTCTGTGGGGCTGGTCTATCAGGAGTCTGAATGGATCTGAGGAAGGGATCCAGAACTTTTGGGAGCTGGCTGATTGCTGTCTTTTGTATAAGACACAACCCATAGACTGTTAGTCATGAGGAATTCAAGCATCTACTGTCATGAGTAAGTGTAATTTGCACAAGTGTACTTTCTGTTGATTTCCAAGCAGAGCATTTTTTGTGTGCTGCAGGGTTTGTAGATTTAATCATAAAATTAATACTTGTGACATAGGTTTTCTGAAATGTCACACCTGGGATCTGCAATTGTAAGCTCAGAAAAAAGAATTGTTAGATGCTCATCATATTGATTACTGCTGCAGTAGCTTTAACTGTATGGGTTATGTACTGTATAGGATGTAACTGCTGGCTAGCTTCCATAGTTTTAGAGCACCTTCCATGTACCCACATAGTCTGTTCAAGCTGACTAAAGACTAGTTTGGTCTCTAAGCCCACCAGAGCTTTCCTGCTGTTGAAGTTAGTGCTCCTCTCCTGGCTTTCAACAGTATGCTTGTGCTGTTTCAGGTAAGTTCCCTTATGGGGGAAACCTTCCACATTAAAAAAAGTTGTGTAGTACTTTTCCTGTTTGTAAAAGTTAGTTACAAGTATGACATAACTGTACTTCTGAATGGGAGCGTACTTTTTTCCTATCAGTTTAAAAGTTGTTTAAAGTAATTTAAAACCACTTTTCTGTGGTGAAAGTTTTATTTTAATTTTTGGGGCTGAAAGTGTTTTAGTGCTTTTTACTGTTTGTGCGAGAAAAAAGTGACTTTTAAGGACTTTATTTTTACCAGTATTTGCAGTCCTGGGAAAGAGGGTTCATTTTTTGATTGACCATAGAACAAAATACTGGTCCTTCCATCTGTCCTTCCGGCCACAAAAAGAAAAAGTTAAACCGCCTTTACCACCACAGAAGGCTGACAGTTTGCTTTGGTATATGTTCTGTGGCCATAGCTTTCTCTCAGAACACTCCTTTTACCCCATATCCCTGTTGTGTTTCAGATACTGCCACTGTGGACTAGGGGTTAGTCACATTCTCTGTGGCTGCTGGTGACCCTTTATTGGATAAGGGAGAGCAACTCCTGTCGATCCTGGGAGATGGAAATAGGAAAACTTTGCTGTTTTGTCAGTGTGTTGTGTGCATCATTATTGGCCCCATTTTTCCTGTCAAAAAGAAACGGAAAACTAAATGTGTATCATTTTTCCCCCTCAAATCTTTTTAGACATGAGTAGCTTACTGGGACTGGCAAAGGATTTAATTCAGGCTATTGATCCTTCTTATAATATGGTTTCTAGTAAAAGAAAGATGCCACTTCCTGAAGAGTCAAGAGCTTAAATCTGTACAGGAAGATGAGGGGGGGACAGATGCATGGTTTTCTCTTCAGTTTTCCAATTCTGAGGAGAGCTCCATTTCTGATTCTCTCTGTAGAAGTTTATTTCTGTGGGGGGGGGGGGGGGTGTTTCTCTAAGACTGTTTCCAGAATGTGCCAGTGTTTTCAGTGGGAAAGCACCATTGTTTCTTAGCCCCTCGAAGTACAGTGAACTGTTAAAGGAATTTCCAGAACCATCACCAATTCCTCCATTTCTGTCAGCTTTAGAGGATGTGTGTATGTCACTGCATGTAATTTTCCTGGTAGCCAGCCTGCTGCCTCTAAAAAGACACAAAATATTCAACGTTCCTCAGTCTTGTTTTTTGTACACACTTCCAAGGCCTGACCCAAGTATCTATAGTTTAATCATAATGCTTCTAAACATAGTTGCGTAGCTATTGTGGGTCGAGAGGGGCAATTGCTCCGGGTGCAGTGTATTGGGGAGGCGTGGTCAGCCAGTCCAGATCTCTAATGCAATACCTGCAATTAAAAGCTGGTATTGAATTTGCGGTCAAACCTGAGCTCCATGTATGGTCTACAATTGTAGCAGCTGGTTGTTAAAATTTTTTTTTTTTTAATTCTAAAATTTGTGTAGGCAGGGAATAAACCTGTAGTAACTGTTTGCTACATTTGTAGCATTCAGTTTGCTACATTTTAAAAAATTTTTGTATTTTAATAAAATGGAGGGTTGATACAGGGCATAGAAACAGAACCTGAAGGGGTGGTCAGGAGGGAAGGGCGTTTGTGTTGTGCATCTGGCCACCTGGTTGGAATGCCAGAAGAAGAAATGTCTTTGTGCTCTTCAGTGGAAGTGCTGATGTGGTTGGGTCCCCAGTTCATGGTACTGACTCACGGTGCAGGTTCAGCCAGCTAGGCTACTGCTTAAACATTTTAATTCCCATCCTACTCTTTCTGATGAGCATGGGAAGATTAATAAGTATGGGGGGGGGGTGTATGCAACTTTGATTTTCAGAATTTTGAATTTTCACACTCCTGTGTTTAACTAATTGTGAAAGTTTGAGGAATGTTTTGTCTGTAGTTTCTTCTTGTGATGAAAAATCGGTTTTTAAATTCTTTTTTTCCATTGTACAAGTCATCATTCGACATTTTACAGTCTGTGTATGACTCCGTTAGTACTACTTCCAGAGTTGTGACCACTGGTACTGTTTTGAGGTTTGCCTGACTGTTCTCTGAGCCTCTCTGAGAAAGTGAAAAGTGAGATTTTAAATTCTCCTTTGGATAGAGAGTCTTGGGATTTATGCGTCGGATGCTGTCGCTTCTTCCATGATGTCAGGGGTATAAAACGTGCAGCTGATGCCATTGCATCAGTCTTTCTTGCCGTGCAGTGCCCGAAGCAGAAGCAATTTTCAAATGCCGGTCGGCCACCACCTGAAATTTTCGTTTTTTGAGTTTCAGACCTGAAGTCTTCTGAAAAATAAGTACCCTGTTGGGATCCTTTTTTCTTGCTCTAACTGATGTCAGAAAAAATTAATAATCGTCTTGCCTGTGGAAAGCAAATACCTCACAGATTTTCATTCTTATTGCATCACCTGTTTAGGCCCAGACCATGATGTCCCTCGCTGTCGGTTTTGTGCCTTGTCGTTGGGCTATTTTTGTAGCTAATTTCTTTTACTCTCTATCTCCGTACTCCAAAATGGCTTTGATAAGCCATCCGACTACCGATCTTCTGAAAAAAGGATAAAGATAGAGACTGCATAGGTACCGTTAAGCTAGTCGCCAGTCCGCCGGTACTCAGTGAGGTGCTTTCGCAGCCCCTGATACCCGCTTCTACAGATTCGCAGGCCTCTACTGAGACCCATTCAGAGTCCGGTATGCCGCAAGATGCTTCTTTGGCAATGGAACTGCAGGATGTCTCTATCTTGGATGGGTCCGGAGCTGCTGTGCAGGCTTCTAAGGGTGTATTTAGGCCTTCAGATTTTCGTATTAAACTGACTTAGTTTCAAACCAAAATACCAAATTTCTCAGGCCTAAAGTTCGCACTATGCCTAGGAAACCGAAGACCAGAGCACATTCTCAGGCCTACATGCCACAAAAACAAATGCTCGGAATGGCTGAAGACCTCATTACTTTAATTGGGGGGAATTCAGCCTTCCCCCTCAAAAAGACCAAGAACCGGTTTTCCTTCTGTTCCTTCAGATGAGGGAGGAGTCTGATAACTCTCATCCTTCTGATTACCAAGACATACCCTTATCTACCTATGAGGATTCGGATGCAGGAGATTCCATTCCTTCTGCTTCCCCTCCAGAAGATTTTTCTTTTAGTGAAACCCTGCATACCCTTAGAGCATTTCCGCTGGGAGAGCCAGGACTCTGGGAATTTTTAAACTTGCCTCAGCACAGACCTCTAGCTATCCTTTCTGTTAAGGAAATTGTAGATGTCTTTTTGGAATCCAGCCTTAACCCTGATAGTTTGCCTCCAGTTCGTAGAAAACCTGACAGGTACTAGAGTACCTGACTCCCTCAAATTTCTCTAAGAATCCTACTGCGGATCCAGAGACCACTTCCAAGGGACCTAAAGGCATTAAGGCTACAACTGCCAAAAGTCCTACCCTTCAGACAGGGATTCTAGGTTGTTGGGCAGATGGGGTAAGAAGGTATAAACCTCTGCTACTCTTGCCATTAGGGCTTTAAATTGCCAGTTTCATATGTTAAAGCATCAGCAGCATATTTTTGAGCTAATTAAACAGAAAATGATGTTGATTCCTGATTTGTAAATCTGTGTTCTGCACAGAGTTAATGCATTCTGCTAACGAAGTTGGTAAACCTACTTTGCAATGTGGATTTGATGGGCTGCTGTCACTGGGTCTGTTCTTAGAAGGCATGCTTGGCTTAAAGAACAAAACTTGCCAGATCATCTCAAAGCAAAATTACTAGATGCACCATTAAACCAAGAGCATCTGATTGGCAAAGCAGAAGTCCTAATAAGGATGGACGAGAAAGTTAATCTATGCAAACTGTTAAAGATTTCTTACAAGTACAGCCACCTAGATTCAGTAGGCATTGGCCTTCTAAAAACTGGTCTTTTCCAGTCCCTTCCAGGCTTTCTCAGTCCAAACCCAGGGGTAGCAGACCACCAAGACTTCAGTCTCGGGTCATGCACAGATCTAAGCAATGGAGTGCTCCCACGTCCGAAACGGGGAGTAGTAAGCCACCATCCTATGGTAAAATTGCACAATGACTTATCCTCAACTCTTCCAAGCCTTGCCCAAGTACTTGCCCCTTTAGGAGGGAAACTTGCCCTGCATGCCAGAAACTGGGAGTACATTACCCAGGGCAGATGGGTCTTAAACATTGTTTCCCAGGGATACAGATTCAACTTCCACTCCCAACCCCAAGCGGATGGCCAGACTTCCCCCCAGACCAGTGGGCAGAGGCCCAAAAGCAAGGGCTTTCTCTTCAGTATCAAGGCTATTCAACGTGTCCCAGCAGAACAAAGGGGACAAGGCTTTTATTCCAGACTGCTTCTGGTACCCAGAAAAGAAAACTCTTGGCATTCTATCCTGGATCTGTCTATTCTCAACACCTTTCTGGTGGTTCCAAAATTCAAAATGCTAACTCTCAAACAGCTGCTTCCTATGCTAGCCAAGGACTTCTGGCTAGCAACTGTAGACTTAAAAGAAGCTTATCTGCATATTTCCATAAGAGAATCTTGCAGGAAATGTCTATGCTTCAATGCAGGCTGTATGCACTGTCAGTTCTCTGCACTTCCCTTTGGCTTATCTATTGTGCCCAGGGTGTTCACAAAGTGCCTAGCTCCAGCCATTACATATTGCAGGCAGCGAAGAATTCAAATTTACCCATACTTGGAGGATTGCCTGATTCAGGCGGACAGTCAGAGATTGCTACTACAGCATCTGGCATTTGTAAAGAGACTTCTAACTTTACTGGGTACACCAACGAAAAGAAATATCAACTGGTACCCAGCCAACAGATTGTATTTCTGGGCGCAAGCTTGAACACAACTTCCCAGATGGCATTCCTCACTCCAGAGAAACTGATTTATTTGACACTACTTCAATCTACTGGCCACAAAAACCCACTATCTGCAAGAAAAATACTGCAAGCCCTAGGGTTCATGGCCTCTTGCATTCTACTAATTCCATATGCAAGACTGCATGTGAGGAAACTTCAGTGGTACCTAAAATGTCTGTGGTGTCAACATTCTCAGGACCTGGAAACAATGAATGTTCATGTTTCAGTGTTGCAGTCATTACACTTGTGTTATCTTGCTGGCAGGCTACCCGCAGTCGGCCTAAATTCCAAAGTCCTGGTCCGGCGTCTGTTGCTGTCGCCTCTTCACTGACGTCAGTGCGCCAGAGGTATGCAAGATGCAGTAGACGCCATTTTCTTTAGTCTTTCTTGCCGCGTGGTGCCCGAAGCAAAAGCAGTTCGCAAGTGCCGGTCAGACGACTCCTGAGATTTTCGAAATTGAATTTCAGATCCGAAGTCTTCAATAAAGCTAAGTACCCCGTTGGGGAAACTTTTTCTTGCCAAGTACCCCGTTGGGGAAACTTTTTCTTGCCAAGTACCCCGTTGGGGAAACTTTTTCTAGCTGGTACCCGTTGAAACTTTTTCTAGCCAAGTACCCGGTTGAAACTTTTCTGCAGTACCCGGTTGAAACTTTTTCTTGCCAAGTACCCCGGTTGGGGAAACTTTTTCTTGCCAAGTACCCCGGTTGGGGAAACTTTTTCTTGCCAAGTACCCCGGTTGGGGAAACTTTTTCTTGCCAAGTACCCCGGTTGGGGAAACTTTTCCTTGCCAAGTACCCCGGTTGGGGAAACTTTTCCTTGCCAAGTACCCCGGTTGGGGAAAGTTGACAATTGTATTTCTTGTGGGAAGCCAATACCTCAAGGATTTTCATTCTTACTGTATTCTTTGCCTAGGCCCTGACCACGACATTGCTAGTTGTCGGTTTTGTGCTAGATTCAACCAACGCACTATTAAGCGTCCAATTTT
Organism: Protopterus annectens; assembly: GCF_019279795.1. Lineage (NCBI taxonomy): Eukaryota > Metazoa > Chordata > Ceratodontiformes > Protopteridae > Protopterus > Protopterus annectens. Next base: position 179,632,153 of record NC_056749.1, read on the forward strand.
GGTTTACATTACTTTGGCTGAAGGTTTAACTATATAATGCCGTTGGAACAACCGACGACTGGAGTCCATAAAAAGCGCAAGGACATAGAAAGAGACAGGCATCAGAGGTCCAAAACAGACGACGAAGCCTCTTCTAGGCCAGTCGCCAGTTCGCCGGTTTTCAGTGAGGCGCTTTTGCAGCCCTTGAGACCCACTACCTCAGAGCCACAGGCCACCTCTGACTCCCACGTGGAGACAGCTAGGCCTCTGGAAACTCAAGGTATTGGGCCTACGGAAACAATTCCCTCAGATGGGTCCAGAGCTGCTGAGCAGGCATCGGCTTCTGAGGGTGTTTTCAGACCTACACGGCTTGCTATCAAGACCACTTCAGCAGCCAAGACGAAGTCTAAAACATCTTTAAAGACAAACAAGTACAGCATTCTCCTGGACAGTCATCCATGCCAAAGAAACAGATGCTAAAAATGGCCGAGGACCTAATTACTTTGATCAGGGGTTCCCATCCCCCTCCTGATAAAAGGCCTAGGCAAGACACTGACTATGACTCTTCTGACCAGGTTTCTATTTCTTCTGATTCCTCTTCAAAACAGGGTTATTCTCTTTCTCCCTATGAGGACTCTGATGCTTAAGAATCTATCCCTTCAGCCTCTTCTCCTGAGGAGTACTCTTTTTGGGAAACCCTGCACACCATGAGCGAGCATTTCCATTGGGAGAGCCAGGATTATTCAGAATCCAAGAAAAGGCCCAGAGACTTTCTTTTACTGCCTCAGCACAGGCCTCTTGCTCCCCCCGTACTAGATGGTGTTTATGTATTTTCTGAATCCAGTTTGACTCCTGATTCTTTACCCCCCTGCACCAGTTAAGCCAGATCGGTACTACAGGGTTCCAGATTCCCATAAATTTCTTTATAAAAACCCTGCTGCTGACCCAGTAACTATTTCTCAGGGTCCCAAAGGGGTCAAGGCTTCCACGGCAAAAAAAAACTGTTCCCTCTGATAGGGATTCTAGAGCACTGGACGAATGGGAGGAAAATAGTTTACGCCTCTGCTACTTTAGCTGTAAGGGCTTTAAACTGCCAGTTTTGCATGCTTAAATATCAACAGTACCTAAAGTCTTTGCTAAAAACAGAAAATGCTTACAAGCTCTGAATGTCCTGAGAACAAGGAATTGCAGGATTTATTGCATGCAGCTGAACAAGTGGGAAAGCATACTTTGCAATGTGGTTTTGATTCATTAGAGGCATCTTGCAGAGCCGCAGTTACAGGTTCTGTCATTCGAGGGCATGCTTGGTTAAAAGAACAGAGTTTACCTGATCATGTTAAAGCAAAATTATTGGATGCTCCATTACAACATGATACTTTGTTCGGTGTTAAGGCAGAAGAGGTGTTAAAGAAAATGGAGGATAAAGCAAAATCAATGCAGACAGTAAAGGGTTTCTTACAGGTTCAGCCACCTAGATTTAGCAGGAACTGGCCTTCTAAAAATTGGTCCTTTCCGGTGTCAGGCCACAAAGAGGGCAGATACAGACGCCCAAGAGGCAGATCTCAGACCCAAGGCTCATACAGACCTAAACAATAGGGTGCTTCAGCCCCCAAAGGCAGAGAAGACAAATCACAGCCTTGTAGGAAACCGTCCCAATGACTTTCCTCTACAAATGCCAAGCACTTGCCTTTTGGCAGCACCCTTAGGGGGTAAACTAGAGCTTTTCTCACAAAATTGGCACATGATCACCCAGGACGAATGGGTACTGAATATTGTTTTTCAGGTTTACAGGTTCCACAAGCAAGGGGGCACACATTCCTACCCCCTCTGCAAGCAAGCCATGACTTTGTGGAACGCAGCACTGACCTATCAAGTATATCTGCAGGCACAATTCCTGCCAGGAAAGAAAAATAACTCTGGCAGACGAACTAAGCAGAAACCTCATGGACCCTCACGAGTGAAAAGTAGATCCACTGGTCTTCAGCATGATAACAAGGAAATGGGGATGCCCAGACATCGATCTTTTTGCCTCCCCTCACAACTGCCAACTATAGAGATTCTGCATAAGGACTTATCACTCACAAATATGGAAAGTGGATGCTGTATCATTCAGCTGGAAAACCCTAACAGTTTGCCTTTCCACCACTGCCTCTCCTCCCCAAGGTACTCCTAAAAGTCAGACGAGAAGCCAAAAATGATTCTGATTGCCCCAGACTGGCCACGCCAGCACTGGTACCCTATCCTAAAGAGCTTGTCTCAAGGCCCAGCCTGGACTTTAGCTCAAATTCCTCATCTTCTGACTCAACAAAACAGTCAGATCCTGAACAGCCAACTCAGAACCTTAAATCTGGCTGCATGGCAAATAATATAGCCACTCAAAACACACCTCTCTCTAAAGCTGTTATGGATGTCAGTTTGGAAGCCAGGAGGCCCAGCACCAGGAAATCTTATGCAGAAAAATGAAAGAGATTCTGTGCTTGGAACCAGGCACAAGGACTTGAATCACTTGTTCCAAATATTTCTCAGATTTTACAATACCTAACTGAGATGCTGGACAAAGGCTTATCCTTCTCATCAATTAAGATCCATGCCTATGCCATTTCACCTCATTACAATACGGAACTTCCTATTTTCTCACATCCACTGCTAAGACAGTACCTCAGAGGGGCAAAAAACAGACCCCCAAGGAGAGCACCAATACCTACATGGGACCTGAACTTCGTCTTGGAAAAGCTCACACTGCCTCCTTTAGAGCCAGCCAATACAGCTGAGATAAAATTCTTATGGTAAATGACTCTGCTCCTAGCAATAACTTCAGCAAGAAGAGTCTCAGAGTTACAGGCATCAATGGCAGTGGAACATTTTATCATTTTTCATCCGGACAGGGTTTCTCTAAGGACAAACGCAACATTTATGCAAAGGTAGTATCCAGTGTGGCTCTTAACTAAACCATTCAATGTTAAGTTGTCTATCTCGCCTTCATTCTTGCTGGATGGGTTTGGAGCCGATCCTCGGCTCCGACTCTGCCAATACCAAAGCTCGAGAGCTAATTCCACCGGCTCGAGGCTCCCCTATATCCCACAATGCTAGGCGGTAACTACTCAGATCTCGTTTGCCGCTTAGCTGACGAGGTGCTTTTCTACCGGCTCTGGCAGGTTAGTGGAAAATAATTTCTATTTTCTCAAATCTTTAGACCCCTATTATTTACCTTAGTATAACTTTTAGTTTTAATTCTCTTTCATTGGATCGACCCTCTTTTAGCCCATAATCCCTTCCTTTATTCTCTAACTTTAGGCCTTAGGCCCTTTCCCCTCATTCTCCTAGTCCTTTAGTGTGACTGGAAATAAATATTTTTTCTTAAAGGCCTGTGTGTGTGTGTGTTTCTTACTTAGGCATTTAGTATATCTAAGGACTCCAAGGTCTCAGGCTTCAAGAAGTGTGACTCGTGCTGTCAGAAAATGTCTGACAGACGGTCACACTTCTTGTGTGTATTGCCTGGGGCCTTTGCACCTGCAGGACTCATGTGCTGTGTGCCATGGTTTCAACCCTAGAGTCCTGCAGGAACGCAAAAATTGATTTTGCGTGGCTTGTTAAAGCCTGAAGGCCCCCCGACCCAGTCTGTGTCAGGGAAGCCTTCTAAGACTTCCAGACAGTCTGCTCCGGCTTCAGAGCCGTCCTCTGGAAGCATCAAAACTGCTTCGACATCGGCTCCGGCTGGAGCCGATGTTTCCAAGCCTCATACTGTTACCTCAGCTCCAGCCGGAGCCGAGGCTGATAAGACTCAGTTGGCTCAGATACTCTTATCGGAGCCACCTTCGAGGAAGAGGTCTAGGTCCCCCTGCATCGGCTCCGTTCACTCGGCACCGGGATCCCCTCTTCTTTCGGAACGGAGCTATAGATCGCATTCCTCACTGTCTTCCAGGCTATCTGACCACGATTTACAAAGGGTAGCGAGTAGACTTCTCAAGTCTGAGGCACTGGCCCAAATGCTGCATAGCCCTGGCCCAAATGCTGCATAGCCCGACTCAACAATCAGCAGCTATTTCCATCCCTCAGTGTGTTCCTTCTCCGACTCCTTTGAGCTCGGAGCCGGGGCTCATCGGAGCCATGACTGTCGGCGCGTCGGAACCAATACCTTCCTTTTCGGCTCTGTCTGCTCCGATCTCCTCTTTGGAGGGATCTCTGCGCTGAGCTTCCCTCGTCGGGTCCGAGGGGGCGAGTGGCATCGGACCCTTGTCCGACCCCACTCTCCCTCTCGGGGCTTCGGCGCTGGTGAGTTTGGCTCCGACATTGGCCTCGGAGCCGTCCCTGTCGGTGCCAGGGGGGGTCCTTGTCTCTTTGGAGCGGGGACCTCCGGCCTTGCCCGATAGGGGTGCCTTCGAGGTCATGCGGAGCGTGCTAGAACCAGTGTCTGCCCCACAGTCGGCTCGGTCAGCCCCTCCATCTTCAGTGCCTGCGGTGATTTCTACTCACCCCGTTGCATCAGACCGCAGAGAGCCAACTCCTCAAATTTCCCCATTGGGAATTTCCTCCTCTTCCGAGGCCTCTCCTGACCCGGTAGGAGAACCCCCTAGGAAGAGGCAGTGCAAGAGGAAGCACATTGACTCCCTTGAGTCTATCACCTCTGACTCTGACTTAGAGGAATCTGAAGGTTCCCCTCGATCGCCCTCTGAGGATGTCTCCTTTGCTGACATCCTTGAGATCCTGAAACAGAGGGGGAACTGGCCAGCTCTTAACCCTTCAGAGGATGAGTCTGTGTACCTTGAGGCGTTCGGCTCTCGCCCTTCCACCTCCTGGGTGTCCCCTCCCTTTGACCCCCTTATGGAAGTGGTGGCAAGGAAGGCCTGGACGGCCCCTGATTCAGTGGAACCCACCCCGAGGAGGCCGTCAGTTTTACTGCCCCTAAAGATAAAGACTTTTTATCTAAAGGTGTCTCCGTCGATGCCATGGTGGTGGTCGCGGCCACTAAGAAGGAGTTGGCTGATCCTTCGGTGCCTGTCCATCCTCCTAATTAGGAATCTAGGACCATGGACAGGTACGGTAAGCTAATGTTCTCATCAGCGACCTTTTCGATGCGGTCACTGAACTACTTATGTCACTTCACTCGTTTCCAGAGAGATTTACTCAAGGATATGGGTGAAGCGATAAAGGATCCAACAGCTGAGGGGTTCCAAAACAAAATTAACTCCCAGTTGGCAACCCTGGACTCAATCGTTAACTCCTCCATGCAGCTCATCTCATATGCTGCGGATGGGGCGAGTAGAGCCGCAGGCACAGGCGTTGCCTTACGACGTCACGCCTGGATGCAGCTGTGCAACTTTGCGGACCCTTTCAAGGCGTCCTTCACCAATTCCCCCTTTGATGGATCATCCTTGTTTGGTCCTCAGGTGAAGGGTACATTGACTAGGTGCGAGGTGGAAGGTAAGACTCTCTCTGCCGTGGGAGTCCGTTTTTCTACCCCTTCTAGGCCTTATCCCAAAGGTCAGAGGGGAGGGAAAATGTTCCGCAAACAAACCCAGGGAGTCTCATCTGACGCACAAGGTCGATTTCCCTCTAGAGGCAGAGGGAAGAATAACAATAGACGCCGCCCTAGAGGCAGAGGAGGTCCGCAAAACCAGGGTAGCAGAGAAACTTTCTCTGAACCCTTTCAGCATCCCTGAGGAGTTGCCCGGCTGTCCACCTTCGGAGGCAGTCGGGGGAAGATTATCCCTGTACCCAAAAGCCTGGCTTTCCCTTACACAAGACAAATTGGTACAGTTGATCATATCCGAGGGTTACAAAATTCCCTTTATTCACATTCCATCCCAACCCAAAGGATCCCTTCAAGACGTTCCACCCAGTCTAAGGGAACAAGCAGCACTAGAAATTTCAAAGCTGCTATCAAAAGAGCTATCCAATCAGTCCCAGCAGACCAACAAGGATCCGGAATCTACTCCAAATTCTTTTTGGTACCAAAAAAAACAGGGGACTGGAGACCCATACTGGAGCTCAGCAACTTAAACAAGTATGTCAGAAAAACAAAATTCCGGATGGTCATGCTACAATTCGTTCTACCCTTCTTGGGTTAGGACAATTGGATGTGCTCGATAGATCTTCAGGACGCATACTACCATATCAAGATGAACTGACGCTCCAGGAGATTTCTCCGCTTCAGGCTGGGAGCCAGTCACTACCAGTTCAGAGCCCTGCCCTTTGGTCTCACTACAGCCCCCGAGTATTTACCAAATGCATGGCGGTGGTCGCGGCTCACTTGAGACGTCAAGGATTCCAGGTATTTCCATATTTAGACGACTGTCTCCTTACTGCCACCACCAGACATCAGCTACTTCTATCCAAACTTGCCAAGCTCTAGGCATTTCAATACATTTTGAAAAATCTGCCTTGTCGCCTTGTCAATCTATTACCTTTATAGGCGCCACCTTAGACACAATCTTTCAGCCAGACTTACAGAGCAAAGAGTATCAGACATCCGCAAGCAAGTTTACCTTCTCTTACAATGCAACAAAGTCAAAGCCAGACTAGTTTTGAAGGTATTAGGACTCATGGCAGCAGCTATCCCCCTTCTCCCCTTAGCTCGCTTCCACATGAGGATCCTCCAATGGATGCTGTTTACTCAATGGTCCTTCCAACAGTTCCCGATGTCCCACACCATATTGATAACTCAATCATGCAAGAATCAACTGTCTTGGTGGATCACATCACCTCAGGTTCTCCAAGGAAAACCCTTCACTCATCCCCCCCCCCCAGTCGCCACGGTGACAACAGACGCCTCCCTGATTGGGTGGGGGAGGCATTATCAGGGCAGGACAGTCCAGGGCACGTGGCAACCTTTCGAGTGCCACTTGCACATAAATGTCTTTGAGATGAGAGCAGTGCTTTTAGCGTTGCAAGCCCTTCACTGTTCTCTTCCCACAGGGACTATTGCCATTCAGACGGACAACATGTCCGTAGTGTGGTACATCAACAAACAGGGCGGAACCAGATCATACCCCTTATGTCGAGAGGCACTCAGACTTTGGCAATGGGCGATCTCTTCTCAGCTTTTTCTGGTAGCAACGCACATTCCCGGGAAGTCCAACGTGATTGCAGACAAGTTGAGCAGGGCAATTCTCATGCCCCACGAGTGGTCTCTGAAGAAATCAGTGCTGGAAGAAGTGTTCCAAAGATGGGGCCAGCCTTGCTGCGATCTTCTCGCTACTCCCCAAAACAGCAAGTGTCAACTTCTTCACTCTCTTCCCATTACCAGGCCATCCCACCAGAGACGCTCTAGTCCACGATTGGCCCCAGGGTCGTCTGTATGCTTTTCCCCCTTTTCCACTGATAACTAATTCAGAAAGCCATCGCCTTGAAAGTGACAATGATCCTCATTGCCCCTTACTGGCTTCGACAGATATGGTTTCCGTTCCTTCATAGTTACCTTTTGGAGCAGCCTTGGCTTCTGGACCCAGTGCCAGATCTGTTGACCCACGAGTCGGGCCAGCTTCACCAATCTCTTCATTCTCTCAACCTCACAGCGTGGTTTCTCCGATTCCGACCTTAGCCAGGCTTCCCTTAATATCTCGGTCGGTCCGAGATATCTTGATAGCCTCTCATAAATCTTCTACCTGGAAGATTTATAATAGCAAATGGAAACGCTTCTTTTGGGCAACATCAAAAACTATAGATCCCTTCACTGCACCTATCCAGTCTATTCTAGACTTTCTAGCAGAACTCTTTCATTTAGGCTCTTCTTCATCTACCATTAGAGTTCAACTGGCTGCTATATCTAATTATGTAGGTGTCTCGGAGTCTAGCATCATGGCTCATAAGCTCTGCAAAGCCTTTTTGAGGGGCATTTTTCTTCTCAGACCTCCAATCAAAGATCCCCCGCCTCAATGGGACTTGAACTTGTTTCTGGCATCCTTAATCCTTCCCCCTTTCAAACCAGCGGCTTCATGTTCTCTGAAGTTGCTTTCATGGAAGACACTTTTTCTGGTAGCCATAACTTCAGCGAGAAGGGTATCTGAATTCCATGCTCTGTGCAGTTGTCCTCCTTACTTAGTGTTTCACAAAGATAGGGTATCCCTCCGTACTAATCCATCCTTTTTACCTAAGGTTTCCTCTCAAACAAACCTAAACCAAATGATTGATCTCCCCGTCTTTTTCCCTAACTATTCCAACAGGTCGGAACAAAAGCTACATTTTGGATGTTCACCGCCAACTTAGATATTATTTAGACAGGACTAAACAATTCAGGAAATCTGATCAGCTTTTTCTATCTTATGCAGAAGGGAAATTGGGCCTTCCATTTACTAAAGTATCCCTTTCAAGATGGCTCACCTCTACAATTATCTTCATCTATGAGATCAGACATCAAAAACTACCTTCAAGACCTAGAGCTCATTCAACTAGGGCATTAGCTACATCCGTAGCTTTTCAGGATAGGCTGCCAATAGATTCCATTTGTGCAGCAGCCACTTGGGCTTCTCCTCATACCTTCATTTCACATTACAAATTGGACATGGCCTCCAGAAACTGTGCCAACTTTGGTTCCACTGTTCTCAAGAGTCTGTTCCGATAGGCCACCCAGGATAAGGTGCTAGGGACGCGGTCCCATCCAGCAAGAATGAAGGCGAGATAGGTACATAACTTCTTAATGTTAAGTTGTCTACCATAACGTTCCATGTTAGTTGTCTTCTTCTCGCCGCCTTTCTTGCGTCCCACCCTCCTTCCCCCAAGCCTGGACAGACCGATAGGAATTTATTTTGTGATCTTCCTCTGGAAGTTTTCATTCCCACACATTCTACCACCTCTATTTCCCCTTTTGTTAGGTCTGGGATACCGTACACTCATGTTTATATAGAATTGGGTTACCTTTCTCCATACTATGGAGACTAAAATTGCTTGGTCTAGCTATCAAACGAGATCTGAGTAGTTACCGCCTAGCATTGTGGGATGTAGGGGAGCCTCGAGCCGGTGGAATTAGCTCTCGAGCTTTGGTATTGGCCGAGTCGGAGCCGAGGATCGGCTCCGAACCCATCCAGCAAGAAAGAAGGCGAGAAGGCAACTAACCTGGAACGTTATGGTAGGTACATAACTTTTTATTTGCCAATATTTTATCCAAATCCCCAGAATAAAGGGGAGAGACTTCTGCACTCTTTGGACATACATAGGCAGCTATGCTTCTACTTGGACAAAACAAAAGCTTTCAGAAAAATTGAGCAACTGTTTGTAGCATATGCTGCAGGATCACAAGGAAAGGCTATTTCAAAGCAGACTATTTCAAAATGGATAGGACACTGCATTTGTTTCTGCTATGCACAGCATGGCAAATCAGTGCCTAAGAATATTAGGCCACATTCTACCAGGGCAGCAGCCACTTCAGCAGCCTTTCTCAGAGGAGTACCAACCAAGGAAATTTTGGAGGCTGCAACTTGGAGTTCAGTGCACACTTTTACCAAGCATTATCACTTACCTCTTTACTCTAAATCCAGAGCAGGCTTTGCCACTGCAGTTCTGCGGGGCCTCATAGCCACTCCTAATTTTATTTAGACCCAGCCGCCCTACCTCAACTTTGGGATTCAGCCCAAGTGTAATGACTGCAACAGTGAAACACGAACGTAGTACAGTTGTGTACCTACCATAAATGTAGATGTTAGATTGTATTCACTGTTGCAGTCCAGGTTACCCTCCCTCCATCCCCCTTTATTGTTGGGATTTATCTATACTTCTCCAACCTATGTGGTGTATTTGCTTGTAGATGAAGGTATTGTTTATTTTAGTGTATGTGTTTATAAGCAATATGTATTGCCTACCTTCTTGGGGGCACCTGACATCGGGGGCAAGAAAAACTGAAGAAAATGGCATCTGCTGCATGTTGTATACCCCTGGTGCACTGACGTTAGGGAAGAGGCGACAGCAACCGATGCCGGACCAGGACTTTGGAATTCAGGCCGACTGCGGGTAGCCTGCCAGCAGGATAACCCAAGTGTAATGACTGCAACAGTGAGTGCACTCTAACATCTATATTTATGGTAGGTACACAACTGTACTTTCCTATCATTCCTTGCTTAAGGACAGAGTTCCTTTGGTGGGCAGAGGCCTGCAACCACAACAAGGGACTCCCTTTCACTCTACCCTCTGCCGCACAAACCCTAACAGATGCATCAGACTGTGTATGGGAGGCTCACAGGGCAGTGCATTCAGGGAAAATTGAGCCCATAGCAAATGCACCTGCATGTCAATCAAAAAGAAATCTTAGCTGTACAGAATGCTCTCACAGCCTTCAAAGGCCTTATTCTTCCAGGACAACTGTTGGTAAAGACAGACGACAACACAGTTATGGTACATAAACAAGCAGGGGGGACCCATTTCTACCCACTCTGCTGATTAGCCATGGCTCTGTGGAACACAGCATTGAGCAACCAAGTGCACCTGCAAGCTCAATTCCTGCCAGGCAAAGTAAATTCACTGGCAAATGACTTGAGCAGAAATCTCATGGACCCACACGAGTGGAAACTGGAACCCAAAATATTCAAGCTTTTGAGGACCAGGTGGGGGGCACCAGAGGTGGACCTTTTTGCTTCCCCTCAGAACTATCAATTGAGCAAATATTGCACCAAAACTCCCCTCAGCCAAGCTTGGAAAGTGGATACCCTGTCCTTTACCTGGGAAAGCCTCAATATCTATGCCTTTCCCCCTATGGCCCCTCCTCTCGAAGGTTCTACTAAAGATCAAACAGGACAAACCTAGGGCAATCCTGATTGCACCAGACTGGCCACGCCAGCACTGTTACCCTCTTTTGTGCAGTCTGACTACTGCCACCATGGCACCTGCCTCAGACTCCTTCCTCGATGTCCCAGCAGGTGGGACAGATTCTGCATCCTCACCTACAGACCCTGAACCTTGCAGCCTGGCTCATCCCCTGAACTCATCACCAGCAGCCCTCAGTAAGCAGGTGCTGGATGTCATTCTTCAGGCTAGGAGGCCTAGTACTAGAAAATCCTATTTGGAAAAGTGGAAAAGATACTGTTTCTGGAGCCACTCTCAGGGAAGGAACATGACTGTGCCTAGCTTACCTCATATACTAGATTACTTAACAGAAATGCTCCACAAGGGCCTATCCTTCTCTTCAATTAAGATTCATGCCTCTGCCATCTCTGCTCATTATAATACTGAGCCCACCCCTCTTCTCATCCTCGGGTAAAACAGTTACTGAGAGGAGCCAAAAATTTAAGACCCCCCCCCCCCAGGAGAGCTCCCACTCCTGCCTGGGACCTTCACTTTGTATTGGAAAAGCTTATGCCTCCACCCTTTGAACCTACAGCAGAGTTACAGTTCCTCTCATTGAAAACAGCTTTACTTCTAGCCATCACTTCAGCAAGAAGAGTGTCTGAATTACAGGCCCTGATGGCAGTGGAACCCTTCATTTTCTTCCATGCGGACAGGGTTTCCCTCAGGACGAACCCATCTTTTATGCCCAAGGTGGAGTCTAGTGTGGCCTTAAACAAATCCATTCATTTGCCAACTTTTTTCCCTAATCCTCAGAATAAAGGGGAAAGGATCCTGCACTCCCTGGATGTGCACAGGCAGGTTAGGTTCCATCTGGACAGGACTAAGCCTCTCAGAAAATCTGACCAGCTGCTAGTTAGCTTTGTTGCAGGGGGCAAAGGGCAAAGCCATTTCAAAACAATTTCTAAATGGATAGCACACTGCATCCATTTCTGCTACAAACACCATGGGAAACCTACCCCAGAGGGGATCAAAACACGTTCCACTAGGGCTACGTCTGCCTCTACAGCATTACTCAGGGGAGCCCCTACCAGGGACATCTGGAAGCTGCAACCTGGAGCTCTGTACACACTTTCACTAAGCATTACCACTTATCTATCTTTTCTAAATCCAGAGCTGGACTTGCCACAGCAGTCTTACAGGGCCTGATTGCCAGCCTTAATGGTTCTTAATTACCTACACCTTTCCTTAGCTTTGGGAAATGACCCAAATGTGATGACTGCAACAGTGAAACACGAAGAACATAGTACAGTTGTGAACACTTACCATAAATGTAGATGTTCGAGTGTATTCACTGTTGCAGTCCTGGTTACCCTCCCTCCAGCTCCCTGATCTCTCTTTAGTTCTACCTATCTTTTTTGTTTGGCATATCTTATATCGTGTGTATTTGCTTTTTGCTGGGGGTGTTCCATACCATGTAATTACTTCCTATTTTGGGGGCACCTGACATCTGGGGCGAGAAAAACTGATGTAATGGTGTCGGCTGCATGTTTTGTACCCCTGACAATCTGACGTCATGAAGAAGCGACGGCATCCAATGCAGAAATCCCAAGACTCTGGTATTCAGGCCGGGTAAGAGTTACCTGCAGGCAGATAACCCAGATGTGATGACTGCAACAGTGAATACACTCTAGCATCTACATTTATGGTAAGTGTACACAACTGTACTTAGTTTCCTTTGTTGCAGGGATGTTCAAAAATGTAATGAAAGGGTGAAGTTTATATGGGGAATAGAATTTCAGCCCTCATTTTCCAAATTTTCTAAGAGATTTTCAAACCCCTTAGCCAGTGTTGGTAAGAAGAAATAGTAAGGGGGGTTCCAAAATGAATTCAGGACCCCACCCCCGAAAAAAAGTCTATAAAGTCAGAATGACTAAGGGACCTTGTTCCCCACTCCCACCCTGATAGTCCCGTTACCCTTCCAGAAAGTGTGAATCGCCTGTTTTCCCATTTGACAACAATTTCAGGTAAATGAGTTCTGAATATCATTAGTTAAAGTTACAGATGGCAGAGGAGGGAAAAGCCTCCTTTTCAGGGGATAATTCCTCATCAACCAAACCAGACTCTTATTTCCACCTGTCCTTCACATTCTGACCCAGGGAATGATAGCACCATTTCCTCCTTCCCAGGCTGGGAAAGGTTTTTATTCAAGGATGTTTTAATGCAAGAGAAAATGATGAGACCAGTTCTGGATATTTCTTTTCCTGAACCTGTTTGTGATGGTGCTTAAGTTCAAAATGGTGTCCCCTTTGTTACATTTTCTTCCTCATTGAAGTTTCTTGGTAAGACTAAACTAGATTTAGGATGCTTATCGCATCCCTTTTCATCCATATGTTAGGCATTTTGTTATGTCATCCAGACACGCAACTTTCAGTTCTCTATAGACTAGATGTTAGCCTGGGGTATAGCTTCACAGCACAGTCTTATTCTTCAGTTTTCCTACATTCCATTAGAGCAAAACTGTGAGGCAGACTAGCTGAGCAGGGCAAGGACAAACCTTGAATGGAAATTTTAACAAGGTTTTCCAGGATTTGATCCATCTGTGGAGAGTACTTAAAGTAAAACTTTTTTGCTTCCTGTCTGAACAATCAACTGGCAAGATTTTGTTCCAGGACTCCAAGTAAGAAGGCTTGGAAGACAGATACATTTTCTTTACCTTGGATAGGAATGATTTCCTTCTATTCCTATGTTGGAGTATTTGTGTGGGATTTCCTGCCCTCGGGCGACTCGTACGTCGGCACCTATACAAAAGCTTAAGCTTAGCTGTTGCAGCTGCGTGGGACGTCACACGTAGGGCCATAAACCAGCGGCCTTAAATGTGTCTGCACACACAATCCTCAGAACTTTTCAGACGCAGATTGACACATCACGTGTTTGCTCCATCACATCAGACGTCTCAAAGCTAAGTAACTAGTTTTTTTTTCTTCATATCTGTTGCTTAGGCTTGGTTTGTTGTAGCAATTTATAGCTGATGTCAGGTAGAAAGGGTAAATGCCGATGTGGGTGCCAGATACCCCATAAAGACTCCCATGATTGGTGATTTTTGCTTAGGCCAGGAGCCTGACCATACCAATTGCTCCATTTGTCAAGCCGAAGACCCTATGCAGCCGTCTGGCCACGCTTAGCCTTTATTTAGAAAACCCGCACCTAAGCAGTTAGCCCTAAGGATGCATCTCTCCTCTGAGACCACATCAGAACCTCCACTTAAGAAGGCCAACTTTCCTAAGCCCTCTTCTGTCTCTCCGTTACCGGACGCCCTGCCAGCTGCCGATTTAGTTACTGAGGGACGCCCGGTGGATCCGTAGACTTCGACTACCTTTGTGGAAGCCATTGCTCAGCCAGTGGCTGGCATGTCCCTGGAGCCAACCCAGACTACCATAGAGGTTAAGGGGGAACCAGAATATGTGGAGCCTCCAACCAGGATCCCGCCTTCGGATACGTTCCCTAACAGACCCAATTCCAGGCCTGCTCCAGTGTCTACCCCAGCAAAAAACAAGCAACAAACAAGCATATCTGTCCCACTGCAGAAGGCCTACCTGACTGGCAGTCCTTGACATCTTCCATGCTGCAGGCCCTTATTGACCCTTAGACCTTCAGTCTCATCCTCCACTACTCTACCTTTGCTCAGCCCTAGGCCTGCTTCAGCCTCTTCCCCTCCTTCCCGACATCTCAGGTTAGGGAAGAAGACCATGGTACATCCTCCTCTTCCTGTGAGGACGCCTTCTCTTCCTGTGAGGACGCCTTCTCTTCCTGTGAGGACGCCTTCTCTTCCTGTGAGGACGCCTTCTCTTCCTGTGAGGACGCCTTCTCTTCCTGTGAGGACGCCTTCCCCCCTCCTCTTCCTCTGAGGACTCTTCCTCTGAGGACTCCTTCCCCTCCTCCTCCTCTGAGGACTCCTCCTCTGAGGACTCCTTCTCCTCCTCCTCCTCTGAGGACTCCTCCTCTGAGGACTCCTTCCCTCCTCCTCCTCCTCTGAGGACTCCTTCTCCTCCTCCTCTGAGGACTCCTTCCCTCCTCCTACTCCTCTGAGGACTCCTTCCCTCCTCCTCCTCTGAGGACTCCTTCCCTCCTCCTCCTCTGAGGACTCCTCTGAGGACTCCTTCCTCCTCCTCCTCTGAGGACTCCTCCTCCTCCTCCTCTGAGGACTCTTCCTCTGAGGACACCTTTCCCCTCTTCCTCTGAGGACACCTTCCCCCTCCTCTTCCTCAGAGGACTCCTCCTCTGAAGACTCCTCCGAGGACTCCTCCTCTGAAGACTCCTCCGAGGACTCCTCCTCTGAAGACTCCTCCGAGGACTCCTCCTCTGAAGACTCCTCCGAGGACTCCTCCTCCTCCTCTGAAGACGACTCCGAGGACTCCTCCTCTGAAGACGACTCCGAGGACTCCTCCTCTGAAGACGACTCCGAGGACTCCTCCTCTGAAGACGACTCCGAGGACTCCTCCTCTGAAGACGACTCCGAGGACTCCTCCTCTGAAGACGACTCCGAGGACTCCTCCTCTGAAGACGACTCCGAGGACTCCTCCTCGA